>NW_024365381.1:8142111-8276256 GCF_014805655.1 Passer montanus | reverse complement strand
CAACCTGTTAAGCCTGGCCGCCGGCCCCGCGGGCGCGTGCGCGCGCGGCGCTCTGGCGCGAGCGGCTCTATGGTGGCGGCCGTTGGCGCGGCGGCGCTTCCGGCGGGCGCGGGGGCCTGTGGGGGATCGCCGCGCGCCACTTCTGCCCGGCGGTGCTGAGGGAGCGGAGCCGCCATGGTGAGAACGGGACGGGACGGGGCGGATCGCCGCGGGCTGTGCACGCCAGGGCAGCTTCCCCTCCGCTCCCTGTCCCCCGGGCCACTGCGGGCGGGAAGGCGGCGGCCGGTGGCGCGGGCCCGGGCGGGCGGCTGCACGTTGTGGCGGGGCAGGGCCGGACGGGGCGGGGGCACAAAGGCGGCGGCGGCGCTCGGGCAGCGGCGCCCTGGAGGCTCCCGCCCCTCGCCCCGGCAGCTTCGGCTCCTTCTCTGGGCGCCGCTGGAAGCCCAGCGCTCTCCCGCGAGTGCGGCCTTAAATGGCTGATTGGCGCTCTCCGCGCCGCTTTCCCCGCTCCTCCCCTCGGCTCGGAGCAGCGGAAGGCGGGAGCTTGCTGCGGGGGGCTCCGGGAATGGCACGCTGAAGCGCAAAGGCCTCGCTATCCACGCGGTTTGTTGCGTTCGTGTAATAAATGAAGAGGTGCTGAAGCAAGTCGCTGCTGTGCGGTGGGAGGACAGCTGCCTGTCGGCTTGCAGAGAAGTTCCCGTCTGCCTGTCCTTGCTCCGGTGCCGGTGGCTTCGGCCATGATGAGCCCTGTCCCTGCTGGCCAGAGTGAGGGGTGGTCCTTAGACCCCTTTCTGCCTGGCCTGTAGATGTCTGCAGCGTGCTGCCGGGTGGTATTTGCATCACTGCACGTCTTACCCTTACACTATGTGTTTATCCTCCACTTTTATTGTTTCAGAGCGGTTTTTTTTCTTTCCGCTTTATTGTCACGCACACTACAATTGGTGGAAGCCTCTTTGGGCAGATGCAGTGTGGCTTTTAAGTCCTGCTGGTTTGGCTCTTGGCACTGCCTTAACCCGTTTTACAGGGCTCTGCCTTCAGTAGCAGGAGCAATTCTAAAGCGCTGTCTAGAAGTTTGAAATTGGTATAATATAAAGCATGTGGTGTCTCATTCTGTGTCCTGCTTAAAAGCAGCCAGTACAACTGTGCTTTTAAGGAAAACGCAAAGAAATTCAGCATATGTATCATAATAACTGTCCATATTGGGCTTCTCCAGGTAACTGGTGCTTGTGTGGAAAGGTTTGTGGATCTTCCCGTGTTTTGGTAATGTCACCTAGGCTCACGGGACAGGTAATAGTCAGAGGAGACTTCCCTCAGGCTTCTGAACTTGTCATTTTTTGTACCTATGTGGTAGGACAGGACCAGCAATTTTATCAAATCAAACAATTTTTTTTTCCTTTAAAGTAAAATAATGTCAAGTTCCCAAATAAATGTTTGAAAAGCATTAATTCTACACTACCTGTGATCCAAGGGTATTAATTTTAATATTTTTCTGAGCCAGTATCTGATAATGGATATTGTATGGTGTCTGAAGTGATAAATAGTTTAAAGCCAGAAGCCTAAATGATTTCTGCTGTGAAGTTCTAAAGCAACTTCATTTGTGCCACAGTTTTCATGTGTGGCTCACTGATTTTTCTATAATCTGATTACTTGGATAATTTCAGAATTTATACATTCATTTAGCACTCCTCAGTGGCCATCTAATTAAAATGATGGTGCTGCAAAAATGATTTTATGGTAATCTTTGGCAGGTATTTGGACTCCCTGCCAAGACATGCCTGTTCAAGTACAATGCACTTAGGAACAGCCAGATACCAGCCCTCCTTGGGGAATTCCCTTCAAATCAATCATCCTCTGGCATACGTGAAAGTGGATTTAAATTATCTACTCTCCTTTATATGATTTTTGTTGTTACAGTATGCAGCTCAGAATTCCCCTTTTTTCTATTTCTGATTAGTAAAAGTCTTGCTCCTTCTTTTTCTCTGTGTAATGTTTTCCTGAACTTCTCAGAATCTGCTACTGCTGTGTTGAGACAAATTAAATAACTGAAAACTATTCCAAGGATGGGAACACTGTCAGTTATGGGATAAGAATTTGTCCTGTTGTTTGGGTTTTTTTCCATTACATCCTAACATTTGCCATTTCTATTTTCTGTCACTGCTTTTCATGAGCACTGAATTCATAATCTTCACTGATTTCCAAAGTATGGGTCAGGATTTTTCTGTCAGGCACTGATTAATCTAAGCCAAATGATGTCTTACCCTGCAGTTGCCCCTGAGTTGAGTGCTCACCTCATATATTGGCACTGAAAATGTTGGATCCAACTAGCAGCTCTGGAGACGGCCATTTGGAGCATGCTTGCAAACTTTCTGTGGTGTGCAACCTGTTAATTAGATCACAGATTGTGTACACTTCAAAAATCTTGCTTCTTTGCTCAAATTACTTGCTGCAGCCAAGTGAAAAATGTTATGGAAATAATGGAAGCCACAGAGTGTACAGTCATCTAAGCTTTCCCTGCAGAAGAACAAGCTTATGGACTCCAACATTTGGAACAGTTTTCTGAGCAGTAATTACTGTTTAAGTAAACTCATTGAAGTGGGAAAAACCAGTACATCTGTTTTGCAAGAAATAATCTTGAGTGCTAAGTGCAGATTTATTGTATCATTGATGTTCCCTTGAAGTTAAATCAATAACTCAAAACAGCTAGTTTAGTTAAAATCTTTCAGGTGAGACTGGCAGTGTGGTTAAATTTGGTTCCCTCTTTGCTCTTTAATTTGGGCGTTGAAAATTTTACTAACAGACTGCATTTGGAAAAAAATAATTAAATGAACTCATGCCACAGCTCTTATACATTGACTTTATAGCTTTCCTTGTCTGTCTAAATAGAAACTGTTTCTGTGGTATTTTTTTTCAACACAATAGCTGCTTTCCTGGTGATTCTACACATTTTAAAGTTCCATAAGGATTGATAGGACCTGTTGGAAACAAAACTTACTAACACAGCTTATATAAATAGTAAATGCTATGTGGAAAATGCCTGTGTCCTTGATTGCTAGTCTAGTATTTTACTATTATGCTTCTTTTTACTCCTTCTTTCATATAAATAACCTAATTCAAAAATCTTTCAAAGTGTGCAAGTAACCTGTATTTTTGTGTTTGTTTTCTTTTCCAGTCTCACACAATTCTACTTGTCCAGCCTACCAAGAGGCCAGAAGGCAGAACATATGCTGATTATGAGTCGGTGAATGAATGCATGGAAGGTGGGTGGATGCAGGCGTGGGAGTTAAAAACTGTTGTTAAATCCTATTTTTGACATATTCACAAACTTAGTAAGAAAATAAGTTGCTCTTCATGTTTTTCAAAGGTAATTCACAAAAATCCTCATGCTTTTAGCTTACTAATGTTCTAGCAAACTAAAACTAGTTATTATTTGTTTCTAAAACTTCCTTTTTCTATTAAATGTCTGGTTTTTATTTAACTAGATGAAACCACATCCAGTTTGGGAGATTAGATTATATTCTTTCTGGGCCCATGCAGCAGACTTGTTGCAATGCATTTCATTGCAGGATCAGCACTTAATTCTCACTCTTCCTAGCACTGTAAGGCAAAGATTGCTGCTGAAAATACTATATTAAATAAAGGATTGTGTGCAATTGATACATAACTTGCAGTCTCATGGCCCATGTGCCAGAGTAAAGATCCTGCAAAACTTAGATACACATAATGAGCATGAAAAGAAGATTGAAATATTAGAGCTGTAGTTCACTTAATATTAATCTTGCAGGAGGTTTTCTGAGGCAAACAAAAGTATAATCAAGACCATGCAAAGTCTCTGTGCTCATTTTAATATTACATCCTTCTCTAATCTATCTGAATTATTAGTAGTTTAAATGAATAAAAGTGCTTTAAATGTATATGCAGGTTTGTGCTGTCACTCTTCCCTCACTACCCAGTTTGACTCTTGGATCAAGAATGGTCATTCTTATGAGTTCTTCTGTTTCTCAGGTGTTTGTGCAGTAAGAGTATATGTTCTAATTGCTGTCTTAAAATTATTAGGAGTTCCAGATGTCCTTTGGAGCTTACTGCATGGAAAGTTACATATTTGACAGAACTAAACCTTTTTCCCCTAGATGATGAAAGCTTTACTTTCTGTGCATCTTACCTAATTTTGTAGTATTATGTTTCAGTGCAAATTGCTACGAACAAAAGAATTTCAGCTCTAGAAAATTTGGTTGCTTTTACAGTGGTAATCTCTAAATTTTTATTTGTGGATCAAGAGCTGAAAAAGTTTCAGCTCATAGTCTTTTAATATTGCATGGTTAATCTTGTTTCTCTGTAGGAGTCTGTAAAATGTATGAAGAGCATCTGAAGAGAATGAATCCCAACAGTCCATCCATTACATATGATATCAGCCAGTTGTTTGACTTCATTGATGACTTGGCAGACCTCAGCTGTCTTGTGTAAGTTCAGTTGTACAAGTCCATTTCAGTGACTTAGGAAAGTCACAAGTCTTCCCTCTAAACTCTTCTGTGTGAGTTTAACATGATGCTGTTTTGTGTGGTTTTTAGCAGTAACTGTAGTGCAGCAGTATTGCAGCTGCCCTAGCAAGTTGCCTGGTCCAATTAAGTGCATAGATAAAAGGTACCTCTAAAGAAGGCTTGGAAACCAAGAGTTCCACTTTGATTTTACTCACATTAAAGCCATCTGAAATCCAACAGTTAACTACAGCTGACTATTTTATTACTATGAGGATCTCTTTAAATTTCCCTTTGTGCTGTTGGTACAGTTCCTCAAGAGGCAGAATGGTTACAGATTTTTTTCAGCTGAGGGCAGTACTTGTGGTAGAGTAGAAGGCTACAGAAGTGCATTGCAGCCAAAAGTTTGTTTTGATCAAGATACAGCAAGATGAAAGTTTATCTAACAGACTGAAACTAGCTACTTGTTTTAGGAGGTAGCAACTGTTTTTTAGGATGGTCTTGTGCCTTTCTTAATTAGGCTTCTAAAAGCAGTGTCATGCCAAATTCTACTTCAGCTTATAGTTTTCCACCAGATGGCACACATAGCACAAGGTGTAATAGACGTGTCTTGTTCACAGAAATTTCCTGAAGTACTTGATGTCTGCTCTTGCTGTGTAGCACTACGAAAGGCTTTGGGGATGGAGGGTAGAAATCAGTAACTTTTCCTGAAAGTAGCATTTCTTACATTGCACTAGAACTACTGCTGTATGAACATACACTGAAGCTCTTTGTTTGGCCTTGATCCAGTCATGCTGGGGTTTAAATAGTAAGACTTCCTTAGAAACAGCATGCTTAGGGTTTTTTCCTTAGGTAAGAACTATGAATTGTTCTGGAATGAGTTAACTGGGGATTTTTACTTACCTTCTTACCACTGTCCATCTCACCCTTCTGTCAGAAATAAAAGTATATCAAGATTTAAAGACTGACCAGGACTTCAGTAGTTCTTGAATCATTCACTGAAAGTACCATCTTCATGAACAAAATATTACATAGGAGGATATGAACCTACACAGAAGTTCATTCAGATTGCTTTCATTTTTCAGTCTCAGTCTGTTTTAATTCAACATGCCCTCAGTAACTGAATTCTCTGGCCCTTCCTAGTGGACTGCTTTTATCTACTATCTTTGAATAGCAAAGAAAATGCATCTGTGGGTTCTTGTTTTCAGTTTGCTTTTTATGAAGTATCCGTGTTAAATGTAAGCTTGTCCTCAGTGCCAATTGGCAAGAATCCCTTGTCATCCATCTGTGAGTCTGCCTTTGCTCCTGCAAAAATTTGATCTTAAAAATTTTCAAAAAAATTCCACACAGAAGTTGAACACTTGAAAACTTAAATAAATCTTTGAAGTAGTGATTGACTCATTAAGACAGATTGTTTCCTGGTGGAACTATTTTCTGCAGGCTGAGCTATCCGTGTTAAATGTAAGCTTGTCCTCAGTGCCAATTGGCAAGAATCCCTTGTCATCCATCTGTGAGTCTGCCTTTGCTCCTGCAAAAATTTGATCTTAAAAATTTTCAAAAAAATTCCACACAGAAGTTGAACACTTGAAAACTTAAATAAATCTTTGAAGTAGTGATTGACTCATTAAGACAAATTAGATTGTTTCCTGGTGGAACTATTTTTCTGCAGGCTGAGGTCTAGAATACTAAGATTCACTACTTGCTGTCTCCCTTGAGTATTTAAATGCATGAATTAAAATGTGAACACAGTGGTCTGGTCACTCAGTAGTGCTTGGAGCATCTCGTTTTGTTTCAGGCTCAGTCTGATCTGCTGGACAACTGTATTTTAGAGAACAGGATAAATCCATGTGATAAGTGGCAATGCCCACCTACTTCTGACCCTACCTTCTACCTCACACACTTAAGGACAATTTTGTGAAGTTCTTCTGGTAGATGTACTACAGAGCAGGCTGACATTTCTTGTTTCCTCTGCAGTTACCGTGCTGATACTCAGACGTACCAACCGTACAACAAAGACTGGATAAAGGAGAAGATCTACGTCCTCCTCCGCAGGCAGGCCCAGCAAGCCAGCAAATAATGGGGGCCCCATTGCTGCGTGGGTTTGGGGGGTTTGGACAACAGGTGTGTACAGAGTGTAGTGGTGAACGTTTTGTATTATAGTCATCCTGTTGCCATCTTGATAAACTTGTTAGCCAGGACTGAGTGTATTTTTAGAGATACAAGGATTTTGTTGGATTGGGATTTTTTTCGGTGTAAATGGGAAAGAAAGTACAACATCTTCAGCAGAGTTTTGGGTTTTTTTTCCTCCAGTTTGCTAATGGTCCTACCTTATTTGAACCCCTGGGGCTGTTCACATTGTACTTCACCACATTTGCTGTATGTGCCCCTCTGTGGGTTTTTTACATTCAGTTATGTCCTTGAGATGTCTTAATGGGAAATAAAAATCTACCCTTTAGTTAAACTTGAGTCCTCAATTTTGTGGTTCCTGACAAAAAATACAAATATTTTTTCCCTGTTATTCAAAGGATATGGCTTGAAAGGTCATGTGGACTGAACCAGCAGTTGTTTCCTGTATTAGAGAACAGCTCAAATTCTGGCTTAGTTTTGGTACTGTTTTTCCCTGAGCATCTTTGGGAAACACAGGAACCCTCTTGCACTGCACAGCTGATCTCTCTATGAGGCATTTTATATAGGTATGTCTGCTCTGGAATTGGTGATGGATAAGAGCAGGCTGAATGTATGACATGACAGGCCACTTGAATTAGCCTGATTACCATTTTCCCCCAAGAAAGGAATAGGCAAAGCAGATTGCTCCCATGAAAATCTGCCCCAACTTAATTTTCTCTGTACAGAAGATAAAGACTTAACTGTTTGCCCACATTATAAGTTATATCTGCCTCCATCTATCTTAAATGCTGATGTTGTTGTAATTTTGTTGTACTGAAAAGATTTGGATTGGAGGACACATCAGGCCAAAAAATAGAGCAGGTAGAAAGGAAAGGCTGGATTGGTACTCTGTGCCTTAAGAGTTTGCCTGCTGTAGGAACAGACTGTACCAATTACCCTTGACCAAGAGCAGTTCTGGGATTGACAGAGGAATGCACTTCTCTCCAGTGCACTTAACTTCCTAATACACATCAATAGTTTCTCCTGAACCTCACAGCAAATGCACTGGCTGAAAAGAATCTGAGGCAAACTGACTGTCTGTAGTAAAGCTTTAATGAAAATAGCTTTACTTAAGTGATAAGTAATAGCTGCCAAAGACTGGGAATCAAATCACTGCAGGGATATAAATTCTTAAAAAGAAACTGGGTAAAGATGTTAAACCTGTCAGCACAAATACAGGTTGGAGATTAGACCTACTAGCTCTAGAATTTATGGTGACCAGAAATAAATTCAATCTGCTAACATCAAAACATGCTTCCTTTGTAATGAATAGTGATTTTCAAAACCCTGTAGGTCAGAAATATATTAGTACACTTAAGATTATTAAATCTGAAAATACTTGGGGCATATAAGTTTTATGTCCGGCTTAAATACAGTAATACTTAGAATATTCACTATTGCCCATATAATAACATTGAGATTTAATACAAGCAATGTTATTTTAAAAGCTTTTATAGTGTATGCTCCTGAATAGCACATACTAAAATAGTGTGTTTTCTGCTAACATGTTTGAGGTTAATTTCAATTTTTTTTTTTTTTTGTAAAATTTCCAATATTCTCTTGGATGCAATTTTGCAGTCTTTAAATTAAGACAAATAAGCATTTACCTCATTCTGTGGGCTTGCTTTCAATTTAAGAAAAGCCAGCAATGTGATCTCTTTCCTTACTGTGAAAAGCACAAAGGAGTATGCTGAATCTTTAGTAATCAGGCACTGGAACACAGCACAGCTCTTCCTTCAAAGGTACCTTATGTTTGGTCTAATTTAAGAAAATCTTCCTCTTCCTTGATTTTGGCTCTACTATGATAACTCTGCAAACTCAGACCAGTAACCAAGTATAAAATACAAATTTCTTATATTAGAGCAGAAAATAGGAAGAAAGTACTTTAAAGGAGATGCTTTTTGAAAGGGACTTCATGAAGATAGGATTTTTAGTGTTTTGGAAAGCAGAAGGTTTGCAATCTTTAACTTAAAGGTTAGTTAACTTTTTTTTTTAAAAATATACAAACTGCTGTGGTCATTTCACTAATGGAAGTTTTTACAGAATTGGAAAATACAAGTAAGTAGTCCTTTCATACCTTTGGAGCCAGATTTGGCCTTCTGCAGATAGAAAAGTGTGGCCTGTAAGCCACTTTAGAAGAAGGGACTTGGGCATCATCTCTTTTCATCCAGCTACAGGTATTTTTTTCTTTTTCTGAAGTAAGCTACTAGTCAAAACTAGTGCATAGTTCTTGAGCTGCAGTTTTCCATAATCCTTAACTGCATTTTACTCTATTAACTATTTATGAAGCAATAGATTTGCTGCTGAGCTGAGCAGCTGACCAAATACACTGGAAGGGAGAAAAAATGCTACAGTATCCAATGTGCAACAAGCTAGAAAGAAGAATCTGGAAAGTTGTCTCCCACTAACCACCTGGTGCCTTCAGAAATTTAGTAGAGAGGGTTATGAGCACTTGGAAACTCCTTACATGCTAGTAGGCTGGCACTCTAGTAATGTAGGCTGTTCTAGCAGATTCTGAGCAGTGACTTCACTTGGCTTCTTTATTCCTACTGAGTAATGGATGGCACAGGGCATGTAGTATCTCCTGCAGTTGCACTTGTCCTCAGAGGCATCTGCACTTTATTAGCAAGAGACTGATAATTGCCCAAGTTCAATTACTATAAAAGTGAGGTTCAGTAGCAGCATTTTGCAGGGAAAGCAATAAAAAATTGGTGTGATTACAGAAAGTGTGTCAAAAAGAATCTGTCATCCCATGCATGCTTTGCCTGAAGCAAATTATCTGGTGCTTCTTAGGTATGGATAGATACAAGTAACTGTGCTGGTCATGCCTGCCGCAGTGTGGGAGTAAATGACAAAGGAAATTAATTGGCTGCTTCTGCAGGAGAGTGGTACAGTATTTTAAAACAGGGATTAAGAATGGAATCCAGAGACCTAGTATTTCAAGTGTGTAGAAATACTTAATTTTTTTTAAAGCAAGTCCATTAAGGAAGCCTAGCCTCAGACCAAGGAGCTGAATGAGCTGTATGCCAGGATTGCAGAGGAATTGAGGGTGCTTGCCTGACTTCTCCTTGCCTTGTGGAGCCATGCTGCTTCTTTGCTAATTACAGACTTGGGAAGTCCTCCCACAGCTTCTGCACCGCCTGCCATGGACTTCAAGTTGAGACATGACCAGACTGGCACAAGTAATTTCTTGGCAGGGCTGTTCACTAAGCAAATAGTAGGGTGAAGTTACATGAGGTGACTGAGCTGAAGTAGCAGTTCCCTGCTGTTGAAAAGCCTAATGCTACTTCACACTATTGTAGAAAAGGGATACTGGGTGTTGTGGGGAAGGGGAGAACAGGACTGCTAGCCAGCACCAACAAGCAGAGCAGCTGGTCACTTAAAAAAGCCCAAAACCTGATATTTTGAGAACAAGGACAAGCATGGTAGATAAATTGGTGTGTATATAAAGCACCCATTTATCTACCATTGCAAGCTCCTGCAATGTCAGTAGTGCACTGGGTCAGGGAGTAATCCCACTAAGATTAGAATGTGAGTCGTGTTTGACACCACAATAATACCAGGATCATTCTTACAGGAATCCCACTCTGCAGCCTCCTTCAGTATGCTGAAGGAGAATTGTGAAAAGCAGAATTGAGTTTGCTTTCCTGCTCTGAGGGTGAAATAATAAGCTAGGTAGTTAAAATACTTGTCTGCTATTGCTTCCATCATCAAGTTCTTTTAAAATAGACTGAAATCCTGACATCCATCACAATGCATTATAAGCGCAGCAGGAAAGTAGCATCATTGCTAGATCGGTCTGTTCTTGTGCTTATCACCATTGTCAATGTACAGTGGAGGGAAAAAGTAGTAGTCAAGACCACCTCATTATCTTCCTTAGTAATTAATAAACCTGTTTACAGCAAGAGGAGACTTGACTACCCACAATATTTTCAAGGCTGAAATATTTTTTGACTTGCATTAGAAAAGGGTAAGTTGTAAGGTTGCTGGTTGGGTTCTCATTACCGTATTCCAAGCAATTTGTGCTGGTTCATGATGCACTGAAAGCAAGGTTGCTTCTTAGGATGACACTCTCAGAGGGAAGAGGGGAAAGCTCCAGCTACCTGACTTTGGCGTATACAAACAGTTATGTACATTTACAATCCCCACTGAGTAAGGGTCTGATTGTACTGGAACTCAGCTACACTGAAAACTCAATCCATCAAAAAAAACCTAATAAACAGAAAAATCAAGAGTAGCTGGGTTACAAGTGCAAAATAATTAAAACCTCCTGGTTTTTCAGTTGCTATTAATGTGGTGTTTTCTAGACCCTGGTGAGCATTGAAACAAATTGGTTTGCCATTATCATAGGTTGAGGGGGGCAGGGAGTTTCAGTTAGCGATTGTCCAGCAGGAGATGGGCTGTGGGTGAGGCTAAAGATTCTCAGCCTCAGTGAGCATCTGAGCCACTCATGTTAAGTACCCATTGGCCTTTGAAGTCTAAAAGTGTGGAGTTCAAGGTAAAATGATAAATAATTTGTACTAGCTATAGATAATCAACAAGAGTACATCTGTTAAAATAGAAAATTAATTTTGCACCTCTGTCGTACCAGTCAATTCTCTCAAGTTTTCCACAATGAGTGTATTGTCTGCTATATTTTTACTCAGTGTCGTCCAAACACAAGGTACCATTCATGGAACCAGCAGGGGAATGAATCTGCCACTGAAACTCACTGAATGGAGATGCTCAGCTTTGCATAGTACAAGGCAGCTCTCTATTATCACCCACTAATATATGCTTCTTCCTCTCTATACCTGAAAGGATTAAGGTAAAACCTGTCTTGATTTGTCATAGGAAAGCATTAGATTGTAGGAATTAGTTTTCTCATTACGGTAATCTGAACTATGCCTGTAGGAACACTATCTGGATGAAGTTTAGGCATAGCTCCAATTCATAGGTTTTATTCAAAGTCTTTGTGCTGAGTTTGCAGTGACACACAAGTAAAACTTGCATGCTGCATATGCCTGCTCTGCACCGTTCCTGGTGAGCATTAGCAAGGGTTTTGTTACCAATTTTGTACACACCTGAGTCATCTGCTGCTGCACCCCTGCAGTGTCCCCACAGTGCCCAGCCAAGACTGTTACTGTGAGCTGTTGTGTGTGTCAGTGACATGCACACATCTTCTGGAACTCCGTAGCTGCTGCCTGCCTGTGGCTGCCCCAGGTAAGTCAACAAGAACCTCAGAGGTGAAAAATGTGGCAGTGTACTTGGAGGCTGTAGTGTCTGGGCTCTACCACTGCCTAGATCCAACACTTGTGTTGCCCTGATCTCTAATGCACTGGTGCTTCCATCTGGTGCATTTCATTGCTGCTTCTGCATCACTTCATTAGCCATGCAGGAAACACGCTCCCAAATTTAAATTATTTTCTTAGTTACCATGGGCACTGGGTTACACACATACAACACAAATCTGCTGCCCTGAGAGGTGGGGAATATCCATCCTTGCAGACATTCAAGACTTGACAGAGCACTGATCTGATTAGATCCATTAGACCCACTCTGAGCAACATTTGACTAGACCACTTCTGGACCTCTCTTCCAATCTAAATTATCCATCATGCTATTGGAGTCACTACTAGAAAATCCCATGTCATGAAAAATGAGAAATCTGAGTCCCTACGCTGACCAGTTTCACCCAGCTGCTCAAACTCATTATTCCCCAGGCCACTGAGGACAGTGCTGAAAATGGTAAGCCATCATGTATTCCTGAGTGGATTTGGGTGACAGGAGTAGCATTCACTGGGCTACAGAAAGTATAACTGCTCCCCAGTGATAAAGACAGGGTGCATAAGAGTAAAATTTGATTTTGTTCTCATATTCTCTTCATATGAATGAAGGTTCACATGGGACACTGAGAATAATGCCTTGCCACAGATGTTAAGTTCCTAGAGGTCATCAGATTTGCCACCCAGATGCAGCCCTCCATACTCCCCACACCTTTCCAGATTTCAAGTTAAAGAAGGAAAAAATATATAAAAGGCCTCAGAAATATGTTATGTAGTATTATGGAAAGCTCAGAGGCACTGCAAAATGCCAGGGAAAAGTAAGAAGCAGGCCATACATAGCAATGGAGACAAAAGCAATTGCACCTGTGCTTCCACACCAAGCCCCTCATCTGAGGCAAAGGCATCTTCCTGCAGTATCAAGTCGTGTACTTGCAAGGGAAAGTGGAAAGTCTATGCTGCCAGAGATAAACATAAACCTTGCTTCACATTTCTTTTTAAACTATGGCTATTTTCAGGTTCAAAAAGGAAATGAGGGGCAGGGGGTAATTTCTTTATCTCTCAATACATTAGCTTGGTCCCCAAGAGAATTCTTAGCTTGTACATCTATTCCACTGGAAGGCAGTAGAAGCACTGACCAGAACATAGCAAACAGAGTCAGTGTTCAAATCTTCTCTTCAAAGTGCATTCCTCAAATCCAGAATTGTTTCTTCTCCATCCTCACAGTCTCTAGAAATTTAGCCAGTGCCAAATCTGTGCTGTTTTCCTTGCCTGGCTTGCAAGGGTCTTCTTGAACTCATTTCATTAGTATCCTTCTAAATTCTGGGCCAAGTCAGTTTAATTTCAATTTCTGTTTAATTTATGTTTCTCCTCTGCTAATGCTAGTAGTTTTCTCCAGGTTTTCCTGTCTGTCTTTGAACCTAGTTCAATGAAATAACCATTGCATCAGCTGCCCCTGCAGCTCCAAATGAAGACTACCAGTCTTTCATACCATGGTAATGATATTGCTTTAGTCTTAACCAGGAATTAATCATTCATTGCCCCGCAAAATTGCATGTTTTGTTTTTGTGTTTACAGCACAATTGTTCAGTGTACCCTCTATTCCTTGCCTCTATCATATCCAAGTAAAAGCACTCATTATTCATGCAAAATTCAATAACTTCAACTAGAAAGCTTAAGAAAGAAACATATGAGAATAACCAAGTATTTGATCTTAATGCAGACATTCACCTCAGATATTCCAGGGAACTCAAAGCTTGTCTGAAATAAGCAGAGCTTGTCTGAAGTAAGCAGAGTAAGAGCTACATTTAACTGTGTTGCTCTGTTTCTTGGCAGAAAGGGACACAAATCAGGTCAGCCATAGCTCCAGGAGGTATTTCCCTTCCGAAAAGTCCAAGGAAAAACAGGCACCTCCCTCCATCTTACAATTAATGGACTAAACATTTTGATAGCATGTTGCATAAGCCAGGCAGCTCTCTGCTCACTGCCTTCACTGTCTGTCTCACTCCTCAGACTCCCTTCTCCTTGCTGCCTCAGCAGCTCACTTAGAGCCCCATATGCCTCTCATGAGGGAACAGCAGCCAGCAGGGCTTTTATCAGCCTCCAGCTGCCCCCAAGGACACCTCAAATAACACAACTTAAGCTCCATAAAACTGACTTCTCTGTTTAAACTATTTCTATAGAAAATTCATGACTACCTCCAGGCATGCTGTCTTTAGAAGTTAGACATCACTCCAACCTACTTGCAGGGAAAATAGAGATCCAGCCTCAATGTATCTGACACATATTATGATGGAAAAAAGTACCTGTATGTCTGGTCCAGACTCTCCCTTGACTCCTGGAAGAATGTGAGAGTAAAATGCAGGTCTCAGCCCCATGCCAGCTGAGCAGTTTAACAAGCACTTTAATGCAGTTCCTCCTTTTCCCTCCTCACTCATGCAGTGACCTAACTGATAATCTCCTGCTCTACCTTTATCAAAAATCTGATACTCACCCTAACTAGCAATAAGTAGTGCTAATTAGTTAATGCAGAGCATCCTCAGAGAATGGAAACACACCTTGTTCCTATTTACTTAGCTAAGCCTATTTATAAAGAGAAATCCATTATGGCTGTTAAATGTAAGGATGACAGCCTTGCCTCAGCATGTCAGTGCATCAGAAGTAACTGAGGGTCCTGAGAGTGTTTTGGGAGAGGGAACCTTACAATTGCCCTTTTCTTAGGCTTTTCCCTAGACACTTGGTGTAGGCCATTGACAGGAACAGGTTAATGGGCTTTGTGGCACTTGTATCTCATCAGATATTCAGAGGAACTCTGATGTTGGGGGGGTTTTGCTGGATGTTTTTTATTCACTTGGCAAACATCTCCCACAGATACTTTTCAGGGAAGATGAAAAGGTTTATGCAAACTAAGGTAGAAAGGTAGTGTTTTTTTCCATGTCCTTTCCATATATTTTCCTCATTGTTTCCACAAGGTTGATGTTTTGGGCATGACGTCCTGAGAATGAGACCGGTGATGATGTAACTCTAGCTGATACTGTTTAGGAGCTGCTTCCCCTTGGGCTTCATGAAAACTCAGAAAATACTTGCCCCAGAACACAAGTGGTGCAATAAATTAGTTTAAATATATACTTCATGGCACTGGTAGTTTTTAAAGTGACCCTTAACATGGCAGATAACCTTTTTTTGTAAACTTAAATGTAATTAATAATACTGATTTAGCCACATCTGCATTCCTTTGAAGTCTAATGCTTCAGCACTCCTGCAATTACTTCTCCAGATGAGTTCTAGGGGCCTTGGCAATTGCTTGCTGCTCCTATTTTGATCCTATGCCTTAGGAGTTTAAACTCAGTTATAGAAACTCCATCTGAGTCCATTTAATGAACTACATGAATCAGAGACCTGCAATAAAGCCCAATTAGAAATGAGTGCACAGGGAATATTGATCTCCTTAAAACCTTTTACAGCTTTCAGGATCTGCCTGGTCACTCATCACTGCAGCAGGCACTGGCCCTTTCCTGCTGGTTCCCTTTCACTCTCTTGCTAGGATTATGGTCAGATTAAGATGTGATTGAACAGATCAGCTGGTGGGAGCCCTGGGGTATGAGGGAGAGCCCCTGACAACCCTTCTCACACATGCTCACAGTCCTCTGGGTTCAGGTTTTACTGCTAATTCATAGGGAATTCGTACAGCAGTGCCTGCTTTTTCTGTGAGCAGCACCAAAAAACCATCTGAGATTTTACCATCCTTTTTACTAATGAACATGGTGTCTGGAGGCTCTTGAGCTCACAGAGGTCACAGCTGACAGCATTACCATGGAAAGCACACCCATGAAAGGGTCCTGTAAACTGCCCTCACTCAACAACCTTCAGCCTTGTTTGCAGTACATTACAGGATAAGAACCCCTGTGGTAATGAAGGACATGTTATTCAAACGAGACATTTGAATAAGGAGTTTAAGAAGTGTGCATTAAAGGGGATTTGTGGCATCCCAGCCAAAACACCACTCAAAGTCAGATGATTTCAGACTCTTCCAGGCTGCACCCCAGATGATGTATGGTGTCCAGAAGCCTGTATCCAAAGGGTATAGGTGGGCTTTGAATCATTTGGATCATTCGATTTTTGGAATTATAAAAGTCTCTGTTCAGTTGTTGTCCAAAGCTGGATACACGTCAGATATGCACATTTCAGTCTTCACAATTCAGGATCTGCTTCAACACCCTCACAGAAGCACTCCAGTCTCAGCTGTGTTCAGACCACCTGTGTGAGAAAGTGCTAAGGGAACTCAGAAACAAAGTGTTCCTCCATTTTGCTTGCTTTGATAAGCATCCTCCAAACACAGCCATTGCAAATAAATAGAAAGACAAGAGCCAAAGCTTTCTCTGTTTCACCAATCTGTACAGGCTTGTCTGGGACTGGCAAGAGGGATTAGAGGACAAAATATTGAATGTCTTATGATGAGGTTCTTTTGAAATCCTTGGTGTGGAAAATCTGAGGATGACCTGCACCAGAGGGAAAGTAATTACAGTTTTCTAGTAGCAGCTGGGATATTTACAGGAAGGTCTTTCATTGCAGGCACTGTTCCAAAGGCTGTTTATAAGCTTGAAATTAAATAGTTGCTGAATAAAAATGCAAAGTAATTCCTGAAGTAATCTTGGGCTCCAGGCCTTGCTCCAGAGACTGAAAGCTCTTCAACCACTAGGTTAGAACCATACATCCTTTATTCAAACCAAGCTTTATTGTCACAGTAAATCCGAAGTAGAAGAGCTTTAGCAGGCAGAGCTAACAGCTCCACCTTGGGAAACCCCAGTTTCCCAAAGAGTCTGTTCCTGTTCTGATACACTGCACTGGTACAAGGGTGGGGGAGATTCCTGCCAGCCACACGAGGTACAGTGAGCAGCCCCCTCCTATGGAATTCCCTAGCAGGAAAGCCACAGCACGAGCCTTGTGGCAGCCCTGGGGGATTCACACGCAGCAGGTGCTACAGATGTCCCTGGGCAAAGGGGCTCCAGCTGCGCTGGCAGCTGCTGGTCCTGCCAAGAGCTCTGGGATGCTGCAAGCACCCACCGCTGACCCAGCTGTATCCTGTGTTAACCTGGGAAAGAGAAGCTGCAAAGACAGGTAGAAGCCAACTTTTCTACAACCCTCGTGCCCCGGGCTAAGCTCGTCTCTGATTTGGGTACCTGGCTTACACGGGTGCCAGGCTGCTGTAGGTCATGGCACTAGTTATTTTCGACAAGATCAACATGAAACTGGGAGGGGAGAAGTGGAAGAGTTCTGAAGAAATAGAGACCTCTTCCCTCTCAGGACAGGATTTGTGCTCTAGAGCTTTCTCAGACTCTTCAGCATGAGCTCAGTCCTTGCAGATATCTGACAAACTCCTGCCATTAAAGTTTAGAGTAAGCAGAGGTGATGTGTGACACGTTAAATGTTGCTAATGAGCATCAGGTGTTTGCAGGGAAAAATGGCTCCTCGTCTTAGATATGGTAATTATTTAAAAGATCTATTTAGCATTTAGATTGCTTGGGGGGGAAAAGAGCTTGGAAAAGTTGATTGCCTTGAAAAATGCTCCGGTACCAAGTGGCTCTCTTTGAACATTGCTTTCATCTCCTCAGAAAGAAAGCAGAGGAGACACTTCATCTTGGGGCAATTAGAGGGACTTTGACATCATTGTCCTTGTAAACAGCGTTACAACAGGCAGCCTCCAGTTAAAGAACCGTTTAGGAGAGATAAAATTGAGAGATTGAACAATCTGCACTGAAGCTCTGAGAGGAGCTGGGAAAGTACCAGCTTGAACATTCCCACCGTAATTCCACCCCACGCAGAAGACCCTTTGGTACATTTTTAGACTTTTCCACACCTGTTGCATTTATTTATATATATTTATATATAAGTATATATATTTTTATATATATATATATATATATATATAAGAATTAAATATTCTCCATTTTCATCAACAGGCTGCCACATCATCAGCTCTCACACGCTGAGTGATTTAGCCTAAACAAACCTCAGACCTACTTCAGCACTTCCCTGTCTATTGCTTTTCTGCTTGCCACAACACTGGGAACAACACTGCATGTCTTCAGCAGGGGTGAAATGCCAGCCATCGCCTTCAAAACACACCAGCATTGACATGATTTCTGGCTTGCTCTCATTATATGTTGGGAGGACTGGGAAACAAGGTGTTTTGGTGGGTAAAAAATTCACACAAACTTTGGTGAACTATAAAATATGTCATCTCTTCAAATAAACTGTTCTCTGTACTTTGTATGCAGGTGTCCCTCTTTGAAACGCTGTGGGCACTTCCAAACTACAGCTTTGCTGCAGGGCCAGTTCTGTACCCAGCTGCTGGAGGGAAGCCAAGAGCAGAGAGCAGCAGGTCCACAGTGCAGAACTACACAACCACCAGGAGACCCCATGGCAGCCCCAAGGGGCAATGACAAGAAATGCCAAGGCAGGAGGTGAAAAGGGACCTCAAAAGCTGGGATGAAGCCTGGAATGCTCACAATCACTATGCTCACAAGGAGCTCAGGCTGCTTGAGAAGGGCACACTGAAATCCACCCATCAGCTGAGACTGGGATGGGGAAAGGCAAAGCAGCCCTGAGCTCTTGAACAAAAAATTCAGGGAGAAGAGCCATTGGGAAAAGAAAGTAGACAGACCTGGAAGTGCAGAGGGATTCATGGGTGGCCTTTTGGGTCAGTGAACCCATTTTGTTCATTTCAGGCTCATGAATTTGTGCCTCCCCCAGGCACTGGCCAGCTCATCAGCCAGCACACTGCTGCTGTTACTGCCAAGCTCAGCTCTGCTGCAGGCAATGGTAACTGTACTAGTTTCCATGGAAATCGAAGAGAGAGAAGCTGGTTTCCACCAAAATCACATTCAAAACACAATTTTGTCCCAAGTGGATTATTTTGTTATCTTTGCTCTCATTCTTGTTTTTTCCTACCATGCAGTACAGATGAAACTGAATTTATTTTAACAACTCAGATTTGTAAAGCACAGTTTCATCAATAAGTCAAGCAGAAGTTGCTATTTCCATTCAGATGGGATGTTTGAAAATAAGGCAAGTCTGAACACTTCACCAGTGTCATTTTCAGCACAGAAATACTACCTTGTTCTGGCCTGGTTTTAATTACTGGTCAGTCACTGGTGAGATTTAAGCAGTATTTCTCAAACAGATGCAGATCAGTCAAAAAACCAAAAGGTTGTTCACTTCCCTCATGTCCCCAGGCTTCCCTTGCCCAGTGGCTCTTTTGCAACATGCTGCAGCAAAGAAACATTTTTTAACGCAGCTCTAGACTATATCACAGCTGTTTGCAAAACACCTTACAGAAACAGAGCCCTAAAATGGGGATGGCTGCTACTTTGCACCCCAGCTGGGAGAGTGATGGAAAGGCAATGCCTCCTGTCCACACATGGGCACAGAGTTCTCCACTGGAGAAGCAGAGCCAGAAGCCCAGCATGCTGCAAATATCCTGTTTATTTTCATAGGGCACTGTACTGCTGAGTTTTTGCCACTATAGAAGCAAAACAAAGACATTGAAAACAAGTTTTGTTTCAGGTAGATCTAAACATCTAATTTCAATATTTGCAGTTCTCCAGGACTTATCTGCTGCTGTTTAAAGTTCTCACAAGTCATGATGAAGGAATGCATCTTAGGCCCCCTAAAAGGGAGGGATACAGGAGCTTTTCAGCCTCTGTCTGAACGCTCACCAAGCAGTGGAGACTAAGAGAAAAAATGCAGGGAATATGTTAGGATGCTTGCCCGAGGGAACAGCAGCAGTCGGGTTTCCAGACGCTTCTGAACTTAGAATGTACTTCCAAAATGCTGAAGAAGTCCAGTTAGAGGACTAGAGATATCCCCTTCCACACACCCTGCAGCTCAACAGCAGAGGGTCTTGAGAATTAAGAGATGTTCCCATAAGGGCTCTGTATCAAGCAAATACCTTTCAACAAAGGTATTGCAGAAAAAGATGGACCCTTAGCACCTAGATTTGTTACTGAATGCAGCCTGGAGAATACCTCTATTTCGAAGAAAACAATCTGCTTTGTAAGCTCTCAAATAAAGTATTTGAGTATTTTAAAAAAACAAAACAAAAAACAACAACAAATCCAAACAACACTTGATTTTCCTTTTTTACTAAAATCATCTCCTGCATTTGACCCAGCTGTATGACTGCTGTGGACATGGTGTTTCTAGGTTTTCAGCCTCCAGCAGAGAAATTACTCCCCTATAATTCTTCCCACATGATGTTCTAGTCTCTTTTGAGGCACCTGTTTCTACTCCAAACTCTTCTCTCTGTGTCAGACCACTGCATGTCTGACCCTATCCTCCTCAGAGGGTAACCCACCCCTCACCCATTTCTCCTTCCCTCCCAACCCCCCCAGTCTGGCTCTTCAGAAGATCAAAACCCTATCATTTTCCTAGGCAGGACTAAAGAAGTCTCCCCAGCCATCATTACAGCCTGGGAACCTCCTGGTTTCTAGGGCACTTTGGTGGTCATCACTCAGGGGGTGCAAGGCAGGGCTCCAGGGACACAGCCCAAATATGTCCTGCTACAAGAGCAGCACTAGAGAGAAAGCCCCAACTCTTCTCCTTTTTATTGAGTTCCCACTAAACATCAGCATGGGTAAGCAGTGGTTCCCCCCACACCAGCTGATTTCCAGCATATCTTCACCCTCCTTCGTCAGACAGATGTTCTGGCACAGCTGCTTTCTGTACAGTCAGACCCAGCTGATCCTAATTTGAAATAGCCTCTGCCAGGTGAATTGGCAGGCTGTTAAGCCCTAATTTTAAACTCAAAGTCTCCAAATTGGCTGGCTAGACTTTCTTTTCTCTCTCATTTTTTTCTTCTACCTCTTTTTCTTTTTGCCTTCTCTTTTTGTTTTAAATAATATGAGGTTAGAAAAGCTTACCAGCCTCCTTGGGGAGTCACAACATTTGAAGTCAGCAATGCACACGCTAGGAAACATCTGTGGGTGGTGATGCTTCTTTGCCCTCAAGCCAGAAGCAGAAGAAAGGTCTTTGGGAGGCTTACATAAAAAATAGGCAGGCTGCTAGCTTAAGGAAAATATCAAGGAGGGAGTAAGAGGAAGAATTAATTCCCCACAACCCCAGCTATTTCTTTCAGCAAGAAAGTCAGCCCATAAAGTGCCAGGAAGGATACCTGTCTCCCTACCCAGCTGGAAGGACTATTCCAGTCCCTTTCAACTGGCACACCCCTGTACCCTAGAAGGATCTCTGCCTGCTCCAGCAGCATCCCCCCGAGGCAGCCCATAAACCCATGCAGAGAACTGGAGTATGTGCATCTGGGAACAGCCCCAGTGAGAGACAGAGCAGGGGACCAGGCAAGAAAGGATGCTCTTCTCCAGTAGAGGAAGAAAAGAGGAATAAGAACAGGCTGAAACACTTATTTCAAAATGGATTTTATTCCAGGCATTAAACAGATTCTGGCACATGCTTTTTTTGAAGAAAAAGGAAAACAAATCTGGGTTCCACATAAATTACATCTGGCAAAGTGCAACTTACAAGTGAGTGGGAAAAATAAACCTTTTGAATCTGATTTCTGTACAACAGTAGATTCAGCTCCTCTTAAATAAACTCCCATTGGTCCACAGCACAGGAAATTACATTGGATGCTCTGATACAGTAACAGCTTTCTTTTAGGGTATTACCAATGCAAATTCTGTCTTGACAGTCTAGGGGGCTGTTTAAAGTAAACAGGAAAACAAGGGTGAGCAGCTGCTTGGTCTGACTGTTACAGTCAGTTTGCTTGGAGAAATCCTGACACCTGTTACAAAACATGGCAGTGGGTGGACCATGGGGAAAAAAGTAGAGATAACCTTGTTCTTCCTTCCCTTCAGTGCAAGGGAAATGTAGAGTATGCTAATACTGAGATTGAACAAGACTTTGTTTATTCCAAGAAGAAGTTCAGTTTGCCCACACTTGACAGCAGCCTTTTGTAATGTACCTCCTTTTCAGCAACTGCTAAAATACAGTGGAAACCAACAGCTTCCAAAAGATGATGTGTGGGGAGGTCTGAGTTGAGCTAAAGCAATGCTTTAGCTGACAGAAGAGTGAGCAGTTGGGAGGTGACCTCAGGTGAACATGTCCAAAACCAGGTAGAATTAAAAAAATGAAGCTCCAAACTCCACAAGCAATTTGAGTTACTGACATCTAGCACATGTCCACCTTTGCCCTTTCCTCCCCCAGCCCACGGCACCTGAAGCAGTGTCCCATCTTCAGCAGCCCCAGCTACAGCCCAAAAGGATGCCAGTTCACACTCTGCCAGGAGAGCAGTAGGAAGAGAGGCACGAATCAACACAGCCAGTCCAGGTATGTGTGCCCCAGGAGCAGCCAGCAGCCTCCAGCATGGGGCCAAACACACAGCCAAGGGCAGCAGTCATCGTGCTGACAAGAGCCCTTTGAACTAGGGCTGGCCCAGAGCTTGGAGACTGTAAATGAGCAGAGCTTCTGTGGTCTGCAGCAGTCAGGAGCATTGTTTGTAGAGGAGCTGGGTCCTGGTCCCAGAGTGGTTATGGAGGAGGAACTGCAAGAAAGCTGCACACACACGGTGGGAGCAGGGAGGAAGGAGGCAGTACCTGGTAGAGGAGTGAACATGCTGTTAGCTGCAACACAAGCTGCTGGAGAGAGAAATGGGGGGAGGGCAGAGGGTCCACTTAGGCTGTGTTTTGATGAAAACATGTAATCTTTTCACACTTTCTTGTATACAGAGCTTACAAACAGTACCTGCTCAGTGGCCCTTCATCTGTCTTTGCATCAATATTTTTCAAGCCAGTTAGGTAAGAACTTGACTGTTCCTGTCTCCTACTGTATAATGATGCTATTCTGAAAGGACCATGAAAGGACCATCTCTTGTATATTCTTGTTTAAAAATGCAGTAGCTAATAGGATGGCATCTCTGCCCTCAATGGGTCTGTCTGACCTGCTCTCATTCCATTCCTAGGCTATTTTCCTTCCTTCTCTGCCCTCTCCTGACCTCAGTGGTTCTGGCCCAAAGCATTTCTATACAGGGAAAGAGAAATCACTGCAGAGTCAGTGCCCTCATTTCCACAGAGAAGAGCAGCTGCACCGTTCTGTAAGGATCAAAAGTGAGTTTTCACAGTGCAGGCAGGTCATTCTTCTGGCTAATCAGGGTTGAGATGGGGATCTGATATCAAAGTGAAGGGGGAGACAGGATAAGAGCTCCTGCCACATGATGGATTTCATTTTTTAAAGCAAGAACAATAAACATTGTCCAGTTTTCACACTAAGCACATGCAATGTATGAAGAACATTATCTGTTCTTTTGTCAACTGTTTGGGCTAACACCAAGCTAAGAGAAAGAATTTAAAAGAGATACAAACATGATCAAAAGCAAACAGCTATTCAGAATCCAAATGAACAACCTGTTTCTTCTACACAGATCAGAAAGGAACCAGGCAAACAATTGCCCAATGAAGATGGTCCCACCATCTGGTTCCCCTGTCAGGTTCTTGGAAAGGAGGGTTGGTTTACAAAATCTATCTCGAAAGGAAAATTTAACAAATCTAGTTAGGAGAAGGTAAAGTTGTGGGGACTTTATTTGAATACATAAGCATCCCTTGGCAGGTTTGAAAACCCACATGTGGCTAGAGCTGACTGGTAACTGGGAGCAGGATTGGGATGCTAGCTAGAGACCACCAGTGTCTTTAGTATTTCCAGAACACAAAGGAGCCTCTTTCAGGGCAGCCCACACAGGCAGCATTTGTGCAGGGGGCAGTTTCAGCTTCACCAGCTCACCTCTCCCCAAGGTGCTCACTGGGAAGTGAGAGAGGTGTCAAAAGTAGAGCAGCCTCAACCCTTTTGCCTCATCTTTCTCATAGAGAGAAGGAAAAGCAACTAGACAAGGGAGTGGGTGGTTTGTCATGCCAGGCTCTGTTCACAGGGGCTATGCAGAGCTGGAGAGACAAGCATGAGAACTGCAGCCCTGCCCAGCCAGCAGCAAGAAGTCTGCTACCACCTAGGGGCTGTCCCCTTCTGTCTGTCACAGTGGGGATCTGGGTGGGCTCCTGCACAGCCTGAGCCATGTGCAGCACCTCTGTCTGTGTGTGCTGCCCACGCAGCTCTGTCCCCACCTCTGGTGTGGGCTGCAGTGGGCAGTGGCTGGAAGCACCAGGAAGAGCAGCCAGAGAACAGCCCCAGCTTCCCTGACATCCCCAAGTGCTGGCACCTGTCTCTGACTGGCTCCATCAGAACATGGTACTCTGAACCTGCAGGATTGGGCCACTCTTGAAGGCAGGGCTGGCCTTCCACACATGAAAAAGCTGGAAGGAAGACTACAACAGGGAATAGTCCCTGAAACAATCCCTGGTTAGGCTGGTAAAACAGACTGTCCCTTTTCAATCTCTCTTGTCAGCACTGCCCAACCTCAGCACATTTGGCTGTAGGGCAGCTTCTGTGGGCAGAGGAAGGAAGGAGCCCACCAAAAAGAGGTGACAAATCTGCCCCCGGGATCTGCTAGCTCCTTCCCAGCCTCTCCACTGATCATGATGATGCTTCTGGCCAGTCCTCACTGAGAGACACATGCATAAATGATGCATGATGTTAGAGCAAAAAGTCAGGGAGGCCAAAGAGCTACCAGTACAAGCACAACCTCAGCTGCTGGACTGAAGGTCGTGGACTCTGGATGCAGAGAGAGGAAAGGATGGGGAGAGCTACAAGTATTGGGCTGGGTCCTCCTCCATCTCTAGGTACAGCTGTACACAGGTATCAGCTACAAAGGAGAACTTAAGACAACAGATGGGAAGATTTTGACAACTGTCCTGATTCCTCTCATCCCCAGCTTCTTCTCTGAAAAGCTCAAAACATCAAGTGCTCAGCTGAAGCAGTGGCTTACTGATGAGCACAATGAAAACATTTAGGGTCAGATATACAGAACCATTCCTCCCTTCCTGATCCCCCTCTGCTCCCAAAGTCCCATGCACAAAGAAACAAGGAGATCTCTGTGCTACCATCATGTTGCTTGTAGCAGCTCCCACTGTTGGCCAGGTACACCTGCTTGACAGGGGTTGGTCACCACTCTTCCAGTCTGGTTTTCCAGGCAGAGACCGCTGACAAAGTGTTGAATGAAGCTGCCTTTCATCTTCCACTTCTGTGAGAAGACACAGAAAAAACAGGATGTTACTTCCATTTCCCTACAGAACTGTGACTTCAAGTTGAGGGTAATCTCAAGTAAATTCCAACAGCTGGGGACAATGAAAACCTGAGCATGGGGCAGCATCTCTGAATCACTGCATTCCTGTACAAATGATACCTGCAGTTAGGTAGGGTTAGGGTTTAGCTGAGTTACAGGGCTGGATACTCAGAATCATCTAGAAAGCAAACAACAGTAGTGGTCACAGCACCAAGCCTGGGCTGAATTCAAGAGGCACATGGACAATGCTTCCAGGCACAGGATGTGACTCTTGGGGTGTCATGTGAAGGGCCAGGAACTGGACTCAGTGATCCAGATGGGTCTCTTCCAACCCAGTGTATTCTATGATTGTGCAATGCTATCAACACAAAAATCAGCAGGTAATGGCATTTTCAAAGCATATTATAGTCACAGTTTCCAGGCCATTCTCTGTCCTGGGCACGCAGATACCTGCCAAAATTTGAAACCTTCCTATGGTTGCTTTCCAATCCATGGAAAGCAAAGCACTGACATGTCTCCCAACACTGAAAGCAACATGTCCACATAAAGCAAAAATCACACTTCCTAATGTTTGACTGGATCTCTCTCTTATCCATTGTTCCCTCATCTCTTCTTTCATCAAATTCAAAAAGTCTCATATAGAACCCTTTCCTGAAGGTCCACTTCAGTAGTGATACTTACCAGGAAACAAAAGTACGTCCTAACCTTGAATTTAAAATTCTATTGGGAAAGGGCTGTACCTTCCATCCCTGTTGGGAAAAAAAAAAACCCAAACCAGGGAACACTGTGGCTAATAATGAAAACTAGAAATGAATCTGTGGATTTGGGATCTCCCAGATGAAGCAGTGTCATTCATCTTCAGAGGGGCACAGCTGAGCTCAAGAGGTTGAAAAGATTGAGGGGTCCAGGCTCCAGGGATTTTCCCTTTATTCTTTTCAGTCACACAGATGACCCAGCTAGAATTGTGGTCTGGGTGCTCAGTTAGTAAAGAGCTTAGGAATATTATGAAGATGTTTTGGCTAAGTCATGAGACTGATGAAGAAAAAAAAACCAGTTTGACCATACTGATGGACCTCAAAAGTATTGCAGAAAAGATATGCAAAGGGAATTTTAGAGTTTCCTGCAATATCTGGACAATGCCAAAACCTACAAACATTTCAATTATTGGGTAGCATAGCAAAAGGACTGCCACATGCTGTGTGGTTTAAGGTATTCAGTTATGTCCACTTATTGCTGGCAGCTGTTATGTGTCTTGGAGGGCAGGGCAGTTGCACAGCCCAGAGTAATCTGTTGCTCCTGTATCGCGTATTTCATCAAGTCTAAATACCAGAGGCAGCATCAATTTGCAGTATTGCTAGCCCTGTCTGACAGGACAACACTGAAGGAGAGCTGTTTGTGCAGCAGGAAGAAGCTGGTTTTAACGGAGAAGGGGGCAGAGGAATGCAGTGATGGTGGACAGGAAGATACCATGCAGTCTTTGCACTACAATGCCCTCACCAGCTGCTGCCACCCACTGCCTACACAGCTCCCAGAGCCATCTGGCTCCCATCTGGCAGAAGCCTCCCTACAAAGAGCTGAGGAAGAGTTAATGTCATAAAGCAGCAGCTGTAATGATGGAGTGCAAAGGAGGGGGTCTGTTCCCCTGGCAAGCTGTGCTCTGTGCCTGGCTGGTGCCATTGCCGCACAGCAGCCTCCCCACCAGCATCTCCCAGTGTCACAGACACCCCAGGGAAGACCTTTTGACCTTCTCCAAAGCACACCTACTTCCTTGCCCTCCACTCTCCCACTGCCTCTCTGTATTTGTGAGTTCCCACTCTCTGTGTTCTGTGTGAGAGTGAGAGGAAGCCTGCCAGCTGCCCCTCCCACACACCCCACAGCTCACCAGAGACCCTGCTGGAAAAGAATATGCTGAGATTTGAGATGGAGGACAAGGCCAATTACCAAGAGACACTGGTTTTCTTCTCCCCCCTCACTGTTCAGGAGAACACTAGCACCACTGGAGGCTTGCTCATGTTATTCCTTCAGATGAGAGACCTGCTACTGTGGCACCAAGCCATGCTGAGCAGGGACCCACTGTGACATCTGCAGGGAGAGCCTGCAGCAACAGGCTCAGCAGGACACAGCAAACACTCCCCAGAGCATATCTACTGCTGCTAACAAAGTCAGTCAGCTTCTCAGGGAGTCACACCACTGGAAAGCCCAGCATGTCAAGTCACCCCAGATCCTTTTGTTCAAAGCAAAGTGGGACAAGATGGGGAAGGGAAGGAGGAGAGAAGGTGAGCTGAAGGTGAGGCTCATCTGGGCTGCAGGGAGGTGCCAGGTATGTAGCTGTTATAAAGCACACTAACAATAAAAGCCAAAGTAGGGCTCCTCATCTCAAATGCATGGGCTATTTTCAGAACGACAAATTTTACCTATTCTGATCAGACACTCTGCTTTTCTGCCCTTCATGAGATACCAAAGCAACTCCCCTGACTCCACCTGAACCTTTCACAAGGCCTGACTGCAGACCACAGGACTACCAAAGACAGCCCAGCATCCTGCCCTGCAGGGACACATCATATCTCAGAGCTCTCAGGGGGGTGGGCAGCAGGAAGGGATGGGAACAGGAGAGAGGACACTAATCTCCCACTGTCAGCCACCTCAGAAAGGAGCAATTTAGTCTAAACTAGTTGCCTGGTGATGTAGTTATGGAGGGGTCCAAGGTACAAACCCCTTCTGGGAGGGCCCAGCTTTCTCCACAGACTGCAAGGGAAGCCTGGACTAGTAAGTTTTGAATGATAGCAGTAATAACCATCTTTAGCAAAAAAATAAACAGGATAGACATCTCCTGCATACACATTATGAGTATGCATAAGAGAGGAGAAGAGTCCTCTCTTCTCTTACACCCAGACATTATAATTGGACTGTACATGGAAGGAAAGCTTTTGGAAGATTGCGCAATCTGAGAAATTTTGGCTTGAAAATCCTCTTTGGTCTCCCTTTCTTGTACAGATGGAGATAGTACAGTTTACTAGTCAGAGTAGGTTTGGAGTGAAGATGGAGAAAGAAAAAAAAAGAATCCATTTTTAATTTGAAATATTGTGTCTTGATCCTCTTCCCCAGTGTCAACCCAAAATTTCCCCCACTTGTTTTTTTTTGGGAATCTCTCTCTCCCTCTTTTTCATCTATCATTTCAAATGAGTTTTAGGTGGCTGGATAGAAGCATTCCACATGTAATAACAAAGAGAAAAGTCAGAAATAGCCAGTCTCCTTCTATCCAATATATACAAGAGCTGAAATGGTTTACACTAGTCTAATTTTTTAGGGCAAACAAAAGTTTTCTTTTAACCCCCAGTAATCCAGGCAGTGCAGGGTTTCTCTCAAAAATCCTAACTGTGAAACAATGGAATTGGCCAAGCTCAGGAGGCACAGCTGAGAAAGGCAAATTTTGTTCATGAGAACTGAGATGCTTCAAACAGAAATGTATGGAGAGATGATAACTGGAGTAGCCAAGGATGTTCTAAGTTGTAATTGAGTGTATCTGGCAGAGACAGCCATGGGCAGCCTGAAGCTGGTCCTGAACACTAAATTTTAAATATATGAGCAGAGACAGAAGATGGAAAAGCTCACATAGCATCCAGCAAGTACTGTCTTCCCTTGAGCACTTACATTTGTAAAACTAAATCACAACTAAGAGAAACTTTTGTCTCCTGAAAACTACTTTTAAGGTATGGCACATTGCCAGTATTGTTTTACCTACTTATTTTCATGAACGTGCTGAGCCAGGTGCTTTCAAAATAGACAGGCTTTCTCTGCTTTCCTTTTCAGATACTCCATATAAAGTTGCATTCATCTTGAGGTAATACTCACTGAGAAGTAAAGTGGGAATTATTTCCCAATGGCATACAAAGGGACACAGGATTTCAAATAGTGTTTGTCTCACAAGAACATTCAGTGTCTTAATTTTCAGGCTGAGGTCACTTGCCTTCAGAACATTTTAATGAAATATAGCTGTTTAATAGGATTTCTCAGCATTTCTTGTTCTGTTGGGAAATATTGTGCCAATGTTTCTCATTTTCATTCTCTTGTTTTAGGGTCTGACTCTCACTTTGCCTTCTATTTGTCCTCACTATAACACAAATTAAAACACCACTCCTACTGTCAGTCAGAGCCAAAAAACAAAGCTGAAGGCAATAATTTATTGTGCATTCAACTAAAAATGCTATTCTCCAAATAACATTATGGATAACATCCATCTGCTTTGAAATCTAGTTCTGATTATGCAGAATAGCTTTTGGCTGGTCTTCTGCTAGCAGTGCCAGCTGTTGCTGTTGAATGATCAACAGGATCATGTTGCCAAATAGATTTCATTTCTGGTTTCTTTCAACCCAAGGGAGTCTGACAGCATCAAAAATCATCTGAAGTGTGACTATTGTCTCATATCCTCCTGCTTGCAAAATTCGAGACTTATTTTGAGGTAATACTCTAACCACAAATCACAACACTCTAAAGCCTTTGCTAGACTATTACCTATTTGTCAGATGGACCGATTTTAGCACTGAAAATAAACAAAAAATTATCTGTCCTTGGGACATGCTTAATGCAGAACAGCTGTGTAGCATGGGCACAGCTTCAGCATGCTTGAAAGCAGAAACCAGCTTTAGGAGTCGTGTGGTGCTGTCATAATGATGTAACCAACCTACTCCCGAGACATTAAAAACCAAAGGTACCACATATATCATCTTTTGTCAGAAATGCTGCTTTTTCATGAGTCAGACAGAGACGTGAAATCTACAACCAGACAAATCCAAACAGCATTCACCACAGATCTCTGATGACAGTGACAGGAAAGATGTTCAAAGCTGGACTTCCATTACTTAGGACACTGTACATGTGATGTGTGTGATGCAAGCTGCCCACGCTCACCCTCCTCCACTCAGACCACATCACATACTCAGGGCTCCTGCTTGTCATTTCCAGCTCTGCAAAGCAGCTCAGCTGCCCTCTCTCCAACCTCCATTCAGCTCCTCTGACTTTCTGAGGAGCCCACTTGAACAGAGAAGTGGGTACACTCATGCACAGTTTGGAAGCACTGCTCTCCCCCAGCACTTGCACGTGGGGCTGTGAGTATCCATGGGGAGACAAGGCAAGCTGTAGGGCAGCTGAGGGAATTTGTTCCTTCCAGCTTTGCTCTTTCTTGGAAATCAACCTCTCAAATATTAGGAGGAGAGAGAATGGAATAGTTTACAAGATGACTGACTTCTAGCTAATTAAAAACTAATGTCAGTGTTAACAACAATTACTGTTGTGTTTGTGGAAGGAAAGAACCATAACAACATTCCCTAGGAACACAACAAACTTGAGCATTGCAAGTAGAATTGGCTTTATAACCAGAAATCTGAAATGGGAGTTTGGGACTACAAAAACGACCCCAACGTTTAAGAGCATTTAAACCCAAATTACATTAAAAATTCAAATGTATTTACCCCACCTTATCCATTCAGCTGCAAGGCAGTTTAGAATGGCATCTGCAATTCAAATCAGTCTCTAATTATTTGAAATGCTTAAGCAAATCCTTGCTTAGAGTCAGTTGGTTAAATCATCTGCCAGGTCAACTCCTTGGTGTAAGTGCAGTTTGCTCACATAAGGTAATGGAAAACAAGAGCTCACACTCTTAAGTGTGTGTATGTCTTTTTAATGAGGCTGTATACAATCAACACATGAAGACTCAATAAATCCTATTCCAGCAGCAGAATATGCCTGCTTGTGTTACTGTGGATTAATCTCTCTTCTGGCTTCTGATGCAGCCTGGACTCCACCCTCCTTGAGGGACCCTTGTCCTTCCGTGACAGAGGAAGCAGGGAAAGACAGCTGATTTTGGCAGCTGCTGAAGTCCTCTCTGCTTCCAGGGAGGAAAATACTGCACATAAGGAGAAACTAAGTGACCTAATTACACAGCAATGGGATGAGTGATTGCCAAGAAGAAAAAGGAGCAGGCAAGCACAGCCCACCTGGGATACCCTTGCAGATTAATCCAAACTCAGAGTTTTCCCAGTGTATTCATGGTGACAACTCTTCAAGACATTTCTGCATTAACCAGCCCTGCAGAGGAAAGTCTACACAGGTTTTCCATAAATGGGCAGGACTGGATTTCAGTGCTTTCTTTCAGGAAAAACTAATTTCAAGAATTCATATAGTATTAGAAAGTACTGAAAAAAGAGAATGCTGCTGAGAATTGGTCAAAGCTGAGCTATCTTCTACTTTTGGGCTACCAAAACAACAGACATGTCAGAAAGCAGAGTCAGCACAGCCTTAGATGACAGAAAATGTGATCTCTCTTGGTGTAGAGGGAAGCATGAGAACTAGGAATGAAACAAGTCCAATCTGCTGTCTGCCTGTGTTCTGTTGTTGCCTTTTGTGCTTTGCCCAGTTCTGATAAAAAGGCACATCACATCTCTCTTGAGGGCACCCCAGCCATTGCAGAGGCCATCCCTTACTTAGTGTTGCAAGGCAAAGGATTGGTTTATCCTGACAGATCAGGGATGCACATCTTGGAAACAGCATAAGTCAAAGAGCTGCATTTTGTTGGTTACATTGCTGCTGTGTGTTTTATCTCTAGGGAGCAGTTCAGGTGGAACATACAGTGCTCTATGTCAGTTGGTATCACTTAAATGAGATGCATGTCTCAGTTTTAAAGGTCTGCTCACGTGTCCAAAGACAGCACAAAGAACACAGGTATCTCACTTCAAATTAAATAAATTATAGCGGCATTTTGTTGGTTACATTGCTGCTGTGTGTTTTATCTCTAGGGAGCAGTTCAGGTGGAACATACAGTGCTCTATGTCAGCCAGTATCACTTAAATGGATGCATGCACTCAGTTTTAAAGGTCTGCTCACGTGTCCAAAGACAGCACAAAGAACACAGGTATCTCACTTCAAATTAAATAAACAAATTATAGCACACACCATCCTTCCCTTAGGTATCTCAAAGCAGTTGCCTCACCTACCTCTCTTTGGTGCTATGCTTCATCCATGCACCAATCTGGCTGCACATAAACTCATCCAAGAAGCAAAGTTGGGGTGCTGCTGAGCTGGAGCCAGCCATGCTGCCAAGGGCCCAGGCAGAGCACACACCCACATACTGCACCTCCTGCTTGGTCACACACTCTATCACGCATCCAAGCTTACAAAACACACCAGAGAGGGAGATGCAGAAGAGGGGAAGGACTTCCATGTGCTTTGATAGTGCTGGGTTTGCCCCTGCTGGCTGCACTGATGCAGGTACACTGGCATGTGGCAAGGAAGGCATTAGGAAAAGGTGCACAGTTACCTACCTGTCTGCCATCTTTTTGATTGCAAGCTTCCAGTGTGATTTGAGAACCAGTAGAGAAGGAGGCAATGGAAAGACACTTGTCCTGCTGTCTAATTAAAGGGTCACTGAATATCCACTCCTTTGGAATAAGAAAAAGAAAGGTTCCATTAGGATTCCAACAGCAATCAGATGAGGGAGAGAGAGCTTTTTCTATCAGATATTTTAAAAACCTCCATCTTTTCTTGTCTTCCTACAAAAGGCTCTCTGGGAAGATGTCACCTGATCAGAAGTTTATGCTCAGGCTTGGTGCATCATCACCATTTCAAAGCCTGCAGCTGACTCCCCTCACTATCTAAGGTGTCTGATTAACCCATGGGCCCATGCAATTCTCAGCTCTGCAGCTTTACAGATTCAGATACAAAGCAAGGAGGATCCTGAGCCCTGACACACCTGATGTGCAACTGCTTCTGTGTATTTTACACAGCACACACATTCTCTAACAGGTATCTGGGACCTATAGATTGCCAAGCAAAGCAACACACATGCAAACATATCCATATATCACCAGCGTGCATAAGGGACAAGTTGATTAGTTTTTTCCTTCCTCTGACTAGATGGATTCCTGATCCAATCATATGTTACTACTATACTTTCCCCAAGGAAGAAACACAAAATGCAGTAAGTTTCAGAGATTTCAAATGGTAATGACACAGAGCAGCGAGTCAGGTTAAATGGCACACTGAATGCTGGCTGCAAACTAGTTTCCAACATATGCATTTTCAGGCATAAAATACCCAGCTTTCTCAAGCTGCTTCCCTGCTGCTTTCCCAACAGAGTCTGAGTGCAGATCTTCAGCTTGTATGTACCATCACAGCTCCACTGCAGTTAGGAGAACTGCACCACATTACTGCTACTGGGGTCAGCTATTTAAACTCTATTTGTGCTTTATACTGGAGCACATCTGCAATACAGCACAACTCAAGTCATCTGCAGCTACAGCTGAGCTGGCAGAGCAAGGAATGTTTCTAATACCAAAAAAATCTCATACCCACATGCCAGAGTACTAGCCATGCACAGCCCCAAAATGATTTTCAGTGAGTCTGTCACTCCTTGAGCATCTAAGCACCTGTTGTCCCTGAGAGATGAAAACCTTCACATTCTGTGCCTGACTGCTGAGTCTGTTGAGCCAACAGAGTTCTGACAGATGGGCTTCTTTTTCTGTTTACTACTAAAACCATTACAGGGTCAAATTCTTCCTTCCTTCACCTCCACATCAACCCACCAAGGCCAGAGATGCCTCTTCATTCAGGTAATTAAAAGGGTAGGAGCAAAGCACCAAACTGAAGCCTGCCTTACCTGAGTGACAGGTGGATTGTTCACTGTCCCTTTACAGTTTCCCATGCCAGCCAACACATTCCCTGTGGTATCCTGTGCCTGAGATTCCAGACAGCTTCCTCCTTGTCTAATTATTCCTGGAATCAACTCTTTTTCAGGAATCCTTGAAGTAAAATGACAGTTGCATGGTACTTCATATACAGAAATGACCAAAGTACTTCTACATTTATAAGGGCTTAGTTGGCCCCTGACTAAACACAGTTCCCTATATTTGACAGAAAATGAACAATATCATGCTATCCACTGGAAATATCTGGAAGAGGCAAAAATCAAGTAAGAACTTGGTCAGAAGACTAGTACTTTTGTGTCAGAAGGAATACCAGGATCTTTAGGGGACCCTAAGCAGTTTAATGTGATGACTGAAATTCTGAAAGAGGCTGTTTCCAGCAAAAAGCCATATCCACACTGATATGCTTTGCTTCTTCCTCCCCCTTTTTCAGTCTTCTCCCCAGCTAACACATATTTTTGCCTCATTGATAGGAATGCAGGAAAGCTCTGTCAAGGCCACACTACAGCTGGATGTTCCAGCCTCCACTCACAGCCACAGACAGGTGTAAAGATGTGTTGCCTTTTCTGAGCTGTACAGATGTGTGCTGGTTTGCACAGGCCAACAACACAGCTCTACCCAGGCTGCCTCCCAGCTGAGCAAGGACTCAACACCACTGTGGCCTGACCCAGGGCAGGGGAAGCACAGGGACAGCTGGTTCTGGCATTCCTCAGAGCCTTCTCTGAACCACCCAAACCTCTGCACTGAGCCTGTCCAGTTCTACTTGGCTCAACTCCCTCCAGACAGAGCATCCAGTGGGCAAAGGCCAAGTCAAAACTGGGAGGGGTGTAGCACACTGGCATTTGTCTGCACCCCACATCTCTGAAAACACCAGTGTTGCACATCTCCAAGGGACAGCTGTGTGGGGCAGAACAGAAGGCAGACCTTTTGCAGAGCTATGATAATACAAGCCAGGAAAACACAGGAGGTTCCTCACCAAAAAGAAGAACAGACAAAACCTTTTCCAAGCATAAATCTCTTTTGCCCACTGCTGTCAAGGCTCATGTTCCCATTGTGACCCACCTCCCAGTCCCTCTGAAATTTCTACAAGTGAACAACTGACTCACTTGAGCTCGGGGTAGACATTCTCCAGATACCACTGGAAGGATTTACAGTTCAGCTTGTGTCGCAACTCCACTCGGTCTGCAACACTGGAAACACAGGCAGATTGCTGAGAATAAGGCAGTGAACATGAGGGAGGGGAACAATGAAGACTGGCCAGGAGGTTTGAGGGAAATTACATTTCTTTTTGCCATTACTCATTCTCCCACGTAACTGTTGCTGGGGTCAGAGCACTAGCAGGGACCTGAGGTGAAGACAAGGAGAGAGGCAAGTGGCAGGAAGCAGAAATGGAAAATGAACACCTTCAGAGAGCTGTTCTTGCACTTCCTTTGGCTTAGAGCAATGGCAGGGCCCACGTCCTCCCTTGTTAAATAATACAGTGCAGCAAAACTACTGTAAGATCAGGAAAGTGTTTCTGCCTCTGGGTGCCCCTGTAGAAGCATACCATGAAAGCTGCACAACAATCAGCTGCTGAAAAGGCCTAGGAAGAGTTTGTGCTCAGGTACATACAGATGATAATCTGTGTGTGCTAAAGCATGTGTCCAGCTCATGGCATCAGATCCAGGCTCAGGTTGGGAACTGAGACCTGAAGAACTTAATTATTTGTTCTTAAGCACTTTGGGAAAAGGTGGGAGTAAAAGGGAAGCTTAACTCAACATCTCAGTAGCTGTCTGCTGTGGCAGTTCTCCACTGCTGATTTGTTTGGCTTTAGCTGGCTGAAGAAGAGGATTTCCCTCCAGCAGTCCCACTGAGCAGTGAAACCAGAAACTCTTGTCTTTAAGCTATAAAATTATATTTGTGTGTTGGGAAGGCATTTCAGTGGTACCTGGGCACCTCTCCATCCTCAGCCCACAGAAGCCACTGTACATATACATGAGGCCACACATCTCAGGGGAACGTTCTTAGATTTTATAGCCACACCAAAATTGAGGGGAAGGAGGGTCCATTTTAGGGCATATTATCAGTGATGATGTCAAAGGCATTTGCACCCTAAAATCTAGATTTAATGCAGGTTCACTGAGCTGTTACTACTGGAAATTGTCTGAAGTCAAAGTCTTATGCTCTGCTCCAGCTTTTATTCAGCCAATGCTGCCAGTAAAGTCACTAGGAAGTCTGAGCAAACAAGAACTGCAGATTTTGCCACTAAAACACATGAGCAATATATCCACACACAATACGCAATAGTCTGTTTCCTTCACAAGCAGCAGGGTTACTTGTTATGTGGTCCCAGTTGCTGCAGTCAGCTCAAGGACTGATAAATTAGGTAGGCAAAGCTATTTTCATGAAGATATGTAATGTATCATGATAATAAAACAAAGTGTACAGCAAGAAAAGTGACCTGGTTGTCATAAATAAGTAGGAGATGCATCATTATCCTGTGCAAACAGCTACACATTTTAGATACAACCACATTTGCCAAGTCCTCACACTGATACAACAATAGCCTTTTGTTCACAGGCAGAAAAAACCCATAGAAATGCAGCACTCCTGGGATGTTTCCATTGATTTGGGAGTCATAGGAGTTTGAGAGCACAGACAGCAAGCTCTCCTCTCATTCCAGGTTTGGTGTCCGTCACTGATTTCTGCGTCACAGGGAACTGTTAAGTGATAACAATGAATCCATGCGGCCTGAAAACAGCTTTAGCAAAGGTGCTGTAAGACGCACAATTCTGCAGACTGCGTTTCTAAATCTTACCATCAGCCATGTTCTCCCCTGCCCTACAAACCAGGCAAACTACCCTCCCTCCATCAGGAAAGTGGGGAGTGCCCAAGTGTAACATGTGCTAGCCAGTCATGCTTGCCCTGCGATTCTGCATCTGCACAGGAACTTCATCTCAAGCTCAAGATACAGCTCATATTTCCACAACAGCTGCATGCTCTGATAGAAAATATTCCTGTCTAGCCACTTCAAATGTCTGGTCTTTTAATTTCATTACAGATCCCTCTGGTCTTCTGCTAACAAATCATTTATGCAGTGTTACCGGGGAAAAAATTAAGTGAATTAGAAGCAAACCTCATTAGCCAGACAATCAAGCTACAACCTCCTTGGCAAGGCAGGCATTCAGAGCACTTCTATTTCTCACACTTAGCCCCAGAGAAGACTAAAAACTACTTCTTGCTACCAAGGGGTTTAGCAGAGCCCTCCTAGCAAGGTCTGGGGCAGCTTACCTTCCGAAGGACTTGCCGATAGCCGAGGGCCGGGCCTCGTAGTAGTGCTGCTTGTACTCATCCATCCACACCTCTGCTGTGCGCTTGGTGTTCCTGCACGGGGAGCACATGCTGCAGAACCTGCCCTCCTCCCTGCCCTCCCTGCCAGCAGGCACTGCGCAGGCAGACCCAAGGCCTGTCTGCTAGGAGGTAGTGGGGGACAGCCCCAAACACGAAACCCAGCAGGCAGTATGGATGGGTAGAGATTGATTAAATCTACAAAGTCTTGCAAGAACACTTCAGAAATTAAAAATTTCTTAGCCATAGTTTACCATGACTTTTTCACACATACTTTCTCTGCAGAGACACCGGGCCTGATTGTCACCATCACGCTCATTTCCAGTACCCCTTTTTCCAGATTTGATTAACATTATGGGATAATACAGTTTGGAAAACAGCTGTGTCTAACATCTAATCTCCTGCTGTAATCAGACTAGCTTCATGTTGTTCAGGGTCTTGACTGGTTGAGTTTTGAAATCTCAAATGATGGAGATTTCACCATCTCTCTGGGGCCCTGAAGCAGTGCTTGACCACTTCCATTGTCAAGTACTTCATCTCATCTCTTTTCTCTTCCCATCTGTCCTGCAGTAGAAGTTGTCCCCAGGGTATATCTTAGAGCATGTACAGCTGAGAGACAACAGAGATGTCCAAGGGCTGCTCATACTCCCACATATGTCACAGGGCAGCATCTGTGAATGGCCAGGGTGTCTTCTCTGGCATACTGCTCCCTACCCCCCTCACCAGAGACTGAGAAGGAATAAGAGACACTAATACAAACAGCAGAGAAGGGAGCAGGTTTTGTCCACAGAAAACAACCACTCATCCTTCCCTTGAGAACACATGCTCAGCCACAAGCTGTTCTCCATTACCAGGGAAAAGCACAACAAAGAATTCAGACTCATTTAGACATGCCCAACACAAAGGTGGCCTGGCTGCTACCAGGAACTACCCAACACCTACTTGATGTAGGTCAGCGCGTTGCCCTCAGGGAAGTCATAGGGATGGCGCTTCCTGAACACGTGTCCCACTCGACTGCACGGAACAATCTCCAAGCTGCCACCACACATCCACACGCGGAAAGAGAGCTCTGGAAGAGACCCCAAGAGTCATTCAGCTGCAACAGTTCCAAGAAGGGCAATTTTCTTGCCTCTTTGCTCTAGGTCTATTGCCTGCAACAGCAAAATCAGGGAAAGCAATGCCACGGTGAGAGCAGAAAAACTGTCCTCCCTTTGTTAAAATGGAGGCAACCATTGCAGCTCAGAGACTTCCAAGCCTTCTCCAGTCCTGCTCCTCTTTGGTCTCATTTCAGTGAGACACCTTTGCATTTGACCAGGTCTTCAAGGCTGCTCAGGATGTCAGGCCCTCGGGATGGCATCTGGCAACAGACTGAGACCCACACACAGCCCGTTTTGGACTTCTGTTACTCTCATCCCTGCACACAGATGGAATTAGAAAGGAGAAATTTACTGTGTAAAGACCAGGTCTTCAAGGCTGCTCAGGATGTCAGACCCTTGGGATGGCATCTGGCAACAGACTGAGACCACTCGCACACACAGATGGAATTAGAAAGGAAGAATTTACTGTGTAAAGCAAATCATGTGAGGAAGAAAGGGAGTTTATAAGACAAGGGGAAAGAACAGAACAAGATGGAGGAATACAGGGAGTCCAGAGATAAGTCCTCTCCCTCTTACCTCTATGTTATCCTAGAAAGGAAGAATTTACTGTGTAAAGCAAATCATGTGAGGAAGAAAGGGAGTTTATAAGACAAGGGGAAAGAACAGAACAAGATGGGGGTATAGGGAGTCCAGAGCTAAGTCTTCTCCCTCATACCTCTAATGTTATCTACCCTCCAACAGTTCCTTCTCATTTTGTAATGAACATTTCTAGTTCATCCATCCATTACTAATGAACTAGAGCAACTCCCTGTGTTGCAGTTGCTGCTGCTGGGGGAACTGCTCAGAGCAGATACCAGTCTCATATAGTATGACTATGAAAATACAGAGAGAATCCTACTACTTGAAGAAATCCACCCTATCCTGAAGCCAGATGCAACATTTTGCTAAAGGATTACAAGAGCATGGAGCTTTGATGTGCAGGCACTTATTTGCATCACAGAAGGTATGTGACCTTTCTCAAGCTTATGGGTCTGTCCTCAAGTTTAATCACTGCCACACCAGAGGGGTTTTCCACTTTCAATTCATGTGGTGATGAAAAGAGAAGGAAGAAGGAAAATGAAAATTAGCTGGGTGGCTAGGTAGCCTTTTCCAAAAGGGCTTCAGATTGTATAGACTGATTACTTCAAAAACTTTACTCAGCTGGGATCTCCCTCCAGTAATGCCCAATTTATGCAGCTCTGATGCTTAGAAATTAAAAAGAAATTATGTATCCAGATCTAATGGATGTTTGAAACCATGTACACACACTAACATCTTCCCAACCTTCATCCTTCTCCACAGCTTTCCTCTCTGCACACTGAGAGGTAGTTCAGGTAGTTCAAACAGTGAGTTGCAAGGTTGGGGGAGATGGTGTATTTAATGCAGCTTCTCAGTAAAGAACCTCATTTGATTAGACTGCATTCTGTAGTATTTCTTACTAGTGCTTTTCTCTCCTGACTCTTATCCAGAGCTAATTATTTTCAGATTCTTTTTAACAAGAGTTCCAGATTTGAAGAGAGGAAGGGTTTTAGAAATTAACAAATAAAAAAACCCTAAGACTTAAGTTTCTGTCTGGTGATGTGTCCAGCTGACATCTGCTCTCCTGGAATGAGTTTCTGACTCACTTTGGCCTACAACAAAACTCAGTCTGGCATGCGTAATTTGAATGTGATGTTCATTTCCAAAGAGAGGATTCCTCACACCATCTTAGACAGAACCACTCCCTCATCTCACCTACAAATGAGAACCCAATTCAAGCAGTACATTCCTACTCAAAATTGTAGTATTTAGTATAAATAATGTTTCAGAACATTATCAATATTTTTCCTTGATCAGAAAACCCAGTTTACAAGTAAGTATGGTAAACGGTTTTTTTAAGTGGTTAAATTTACCATTCTGAATTCTTCAAGGAAAATGAATACATTTTGTTGTCAGACCCAGTTTGGTTTCTATCCCTCTGCTTTCAGCAGCAACAGACTTCATGGAGGATGAGGGACAAGTGACAGAAGACACTGAATTTACAGAAAAACCTCCTAACAAGGCAACACTGCAAGCCCTGTACATGTGGCTGAGCCACACACAGCCTGGCCCAGCCACTGCCAGGCTTTACAAGAGCTACTTCAAGGAGAATGAAGCAAATTCTGTGGAGCAATTCTGTGCTTTTGGTCAGCTCTATGTGGAAGAATGGCTGTGAGCATGCAAATAATGTACTGCTACTTATGGCAGAGAGCTCTACTTAGCATCATGCTACTGACATCTGGACCAAACTACAACACTGGACTCCCAGGTGGGCAGAAGCTGACAGAGAAAAGCCTTGAGACATATTCCTTCTCCATCTTTGGGGTCTACAGATTTCACACAGTCACAGCTCAGAGGCTGGCAGCATGGCCAAGTGGCTGGCTTTGCAGCTGGAGCAGGGCTAGTGATGGCAAGGAGCTGAGTTTGACTCTGCTCCTGAGGGACATAAAGGAGGGAATCTTCATGCCTGGGTAAAGGCTTCCTGTACTTCTGCCACAGTGCTTAGCTGATGCTGCTAGGACTGCTGAGATTCCAAAGCAAGCACCATTTAATATCTCTTTTGAATATAATGAATACCATAAAACTGAATCAAGATCTGGGAAAACAGAACACTCATTATTAGATTTTATTTTTAAAATGTGGTACCTTGAGAGTCTATGATCAGCCCAAAATATTATTTAACTGTTTTAGAAAGCATCTCAGAATGAGGCTGCTCTCCCAGCTGTGTTCAGAGAAACAAAGGTTTCCTCTTCCTATTTTTCCAAAGCAAGCACCATTTAATATCTCTTTTTAATATAATGAATACCATAAAACTGAATCAAGATCTGGGAAAACAGAACACTCATTATTAGATTTTATTTTTAAAATGTGGTACCTTGAGAGTCTATGATCAGCCCAAAATATTATTTAACTGTTTTAGAAAGCATCTCAGAACGAGGCTGCTCTCCCAACTGTGTTCAGAGAAACAAAGGTTTCCTCTTCCCGACTATTTCATTCTTTCTAATTAGTTCTCCAGGTGTTAGGAAACACCATACAAATCCTTCTTTGAAAGGTTTTATTTACATATCTGTGACATTTATGGAATCTATAGAAACTGATAGGTTTTTTTTTTTTGCAGTGTTAGCTACAGAGAAGTCTTCTTAAGTTGGTTACAAAAAGTAAAGCTTTTATCTTCTCAGCTCCATCTGCACTATTTCAAAATTAATGTCCCAAACACTTGAGGTCTCCATGAACCTCTCTTTAACACTCATCTTGCTTTTGTCATTAACACCTGGTGACATTGCAGCATCCCTTCACAGGGGGCAAAGAGAAATGCCTGGCATATCTGTGCCACTGTTAAATGCAAGGAGATGGATTTAAGCACCATGCCCTAATCCAGCACATGGGTGGACAGACTACTCTGGGCCTCTGATGTCCTCAGATGTTTCTGATGCCCTAGTCTGCTTCTAAATGTTTGCATTCTGAGTATATTTGTAACCAAATTCCTTTTACAAAGAGGCTTGTTTAATTAGGAAAAATATCTCTCTGATCTGTCAAGCTAAGAGAGCAATTCAGACTTATCTGCAAGAGAGGAACAGGTATAAGCAGAGGCTGCAGGAGTGGCTACCCACTTCAGAACTACACAGAATATCATGTGAAGATCTGGAAGAATATTCTCCAAAAGCAGGCAACAATTTAAATATCAGGAGGCTCCTCTTTCTTTCTTGTACCGTGGAAGCTCCTGTATAATAGCACATATACCTGTAGGAGAGTGTAGCCCTGACCACACAGACTTTATGCTGACAGTGACACAGCTCTGACCACCTTGGGGATTACCTGACCATGTCCCCAGCATTACACTGACAGGCTGATCAGATCTCTCACAAAAAAAGCTCTGGTAAGCAATGAAGACAGGGAAGCAGTTCTGCGTTAGTGTGTTATTCCCTTGAAACATCCTAAACTCACCGAAATTTTCTCCTCCCCAGATGTCCATTTGAGTATCATATTTTCCCAGGTGGTTAAACCAGGACTTGTCAATCACAAAGATGCCTCCTGCTATGACAGGGGTTCTGGAACAGAAAAGAGAAATCCAGAAAAAATAATCACACATATATGTAGCACCACAAAGCTAATTTTAAAGGGCAGACAAATTTGTCCAGGCATCACAAGTCATACCTCATTTAAAAGAGAAAACTAGTAGAGCTGGAATGTGAGCCTGCTGCAGGTTTCTGAGATGCCTCTCACTAAATCATCCACCTTTGTTAGATGGTCTTGCAAGCACTACAAGAGTAATGCTGTGCCTTCTGCATTTATACAAATATGCACAGTGTGAAGGAATGATGGGCACTGTTTGATGACTGTGTTCACCAATTAGACATGGTGTGACAAGCTGCTGCATGTACTGCTCTGCTGTTAGCAAGCTGGCTGCTTCTGGAGTGCAAAACAAGGCTCACAAATTACACAGAGGAATTAAATGATACCTTCATATTACAAACAGGGAGCTGTCTGCCTATAAAGACAAGCACCATAACTGCTCATATCAGGATTTGTTACATTCTACATGTCTCAGAGCCATGTATCCTGCAGCGAGGCTGGCAACAACTCTTCCAGCTAACAGAACCTCTTTTGTCTGTGGACATGCAGATTTAGTAGGTGGGAGTAATTCTATGCCCACATTACTAGGTAAGATCCAGTTTTCTGATCTGCTTTACACATGTGGAAGGACTGTTTATCTGCTTCACTCTTTAAGTTTTCATCTGAAAGATGGAGGTAATTAAAAAACCCAGAATGATTTCTGAGGCATTCAGGGTGTTGAGTTAGGGAGAACACAAGAACAAACATAGAGGTGGCTTGTAGAGGCAGGTGTGCATGATAGTAAATAATCAATATTCTTACAATATTCAGAGAGCAGTTCTCTCACACTTAGGGTATACACCTCAATGTATTCAGAAAATAACATGAAGAGTTTGTCATCATCAACATCATCAACACTGTGGCATTTTGTCCTCAGCAAGGCATTCCCTGTACTCTCCTTGCCACTGATGAAGGCTTAGTAAAGGTATTTGGAGAAGTGTCCATCAGACTGTACCTTATAGACTGAGTTGGGTCTGTTCTGGACATCTTCTGCTCTATAGGAATCTGTTCCCACTTAAAGTGAAGGCTCCAGTCAAACCCTGAAAAGGAAAAACACATGCCAAATTGGTTTTCTTATTGTAAAAACAGTACTAGTAGCTTTCAGTGAGTCTGCACTGTTATATCACAGGCTGTCCCTATGTTCCTTCCCTGACCTCCCTCACAGTCTTCCCAAAATGGCAATAGCCTATCCTAACGCAGACCTCTCCAGCTTCTGTCTTGGCACCATCATTCCTTAGCATTACAGATGTCTCCTCAATTTCACTCCACACCTTCAGGAGAGTGTTGTCAGGCTGAGATGTAATTCTATTCTAGCCAGTTTGTTTTACCAAAGGCAAACCCTGTCAGCCACTAAAGTTATGAGGCTTTAATAAAGGCCTTTGCAGGATGTGATATATTCTGGGAACAAAGGCCTGCAGAGCACTGTACCCACCATGCTCTTCAAGCCTACCACGTACTTACAGATAGCCCATGGTGGATAGTAGAGCACAGCACAGTCACTATACCATTGTTAAGGGTAGCCAAAGAACAGGTAGCCTTTGGCTGGCAAGCAGTGCAGAAGTGAGCCCCAGCCATAAAAGATGTAGAAGGGCACCAGGAGGTAGGGTGAAGACAGGAACAGCTGCAGGGGGTTCAGCTGTGAGGGGAGAGGTGTAAATGCTTTTCAGAAGATGCCACGAGAGAGCCTGCCAGATCAAAGCAGCAACTGGAAGTGCCCATCAGACTCCAGTGTGCATGCAGCATACTGAGATGCTGCATGCACACTGAGATATTTAATCAATTAACATGCTGAGATATTTAATCAATTAACTGAGTCCTGAAACTGCTAAATGTTATGACAGTGATTCAAGGTCAAGAGGAAAATACTAGCTGAGTTTTGTTCTAACTCTTCAAAAGATCTGACTTTGCAAGTTGCAGACAAAAAGGGACAGATAACCCATCAGAAAGATCATCACTCTATTTTCTTGGAAAGCTGAAGAGAACACAACTTATTTATCACGCACCATCCCTCAGTTATGGCCAACTTACATAAGCCATTCATTATACCCACCTCCCCTCAAATCTGCTGATGCTGCCAGGTAGGCAAAATTATCCAGGCTGATAACATCAATGATTGGACTCACCACTCGGGTATAATCCTGAGGGAGAGAGAGAAAGGGGGGGAAAAAGGGATCAGGCTTTCTTGAATGTCCAGCAAAGCTGCCAGAGATCAGGAAACACAAAGCTGAACATGTAAATCTTTGTCTGGTTTCTCCATTATGGTTCTGGCAGCTGTGCAAAGGATCTGTGGCCACTAAATCCAAACACGGAGATGGTGGGTACCAGCCAGCAAAACTCCATGGATGAGGGGAGTGGAGTCAGACTCCAACACCTAGGAATGCTGCTAAGAAACAGCTCTTTATTTCCTGCCCGAGTCATAGGGTATCAATCACTGTCCCAAGGGTCTTGTGCTTGCTTTTGATATCTATTGACAGCACACCTGCTTAGCCATCCTTAAACTAGCTCATTATCATCAGCCTAGAAATTATCAAACCCCTAATAATGCATTTACCTATGAAGCACCATGAATCAAGAACCCTCATTTAATTTTCATAGTGCAAACTTTATAATATATATGACACATTGTATACATTATAATATCAAGATATTGTGAGTACTTTATTGCCATTAAGGCTTACAGACATTTACAGTTTTCTTTTGCAATCCTTTTAGTTCACAGAAGTTGAACAATTTTTCAACATCATGAGACAGGGCATTAAAAGACAGTGTTGTGACAGCTGCCATGTAAGATGAAACTGAGCTGGCAATGCCAGAAACAGCACCTTGTTATTGGATAGCTGCCAGCACCCATGCCTTTCCTATCGAACCTTCATTTTGTGCCTTGCAATATTTCTCCATGATGTACCACACTTGGCTAGGATGGGACATCCTTGGTAAGAGGATTCATGTTTTTCCCCTCTGAGCTGTGATGGTGGCCCAGCCAGAGTGTGTCTGCACAGCTTGAGACTCCAGCACCCACCTGGCAGCCTGGTGTGCCAGCCACTACTCCAACCAATCAGTGCCAGCACTGGCTAGGGCAAGACTGAAATCTATAATAGAATGTACATCAGAAATGTAGAAAGTAGGTCAGAAATAGGCTGACTTGAAATCTGCTCACTAAAACATTTGTATACTAGAGTTAGCACACAGGCTTTCACATTTTAGATCCTTCCCTAAAGTAATGAGTGAAGTTCTTTCTGCTGCTGCTGCTTGACTTAAAGATCAATAAATAAAGTAAACATTTATGGGCTTTATTGAACAAGAATAAAAAGCAGAAGCTTTTAATTCGTCAATTCTGAAGTTTCACCTTCTTCTGCTCCCTCATATTAAGCTACTCAGACATGCTTACAAAGCAAAATTAAAGACTCCACCCTTTCTCCTAAGGTCCATTACTTCATGGGATCCTCCTTTCAGAGGGGAACAATCATAGCCATTTGCAAGCAGGACTTTTCCCATCCCCTCTCCCCTGCCTTTTCTTGCAGTAGAGCTGTATGATCTGTCCCTCCAGCTCTGCAGTGCAGTCAGGGTGACAGCTGCTCATATTTCTGCCTCATTTTCATTCTTCCAGCCTTCCATCAATCCTTTGCCAAGTGAACCATCCAAGGGAACATCCCTGCAGTCACAAGCAGCTTCTCTGTGACAGGAAACTGCCTGCATGCAGGTGATGTATGGTGGCAGCTCAGTAGGAACATTAATAGAAAGAAAATTTTGGCAGTGACAAGGCAGAGGGGAGGGTCCAGCAGCAGGGGAGATGGAAACCATGGAAAAATTGCACAATGTATGCTGCCCAAGGGGCTGTCTTACATACAGGTGAACAGGATGAGGAAGCATAATGCCTGCAAGAGGTACAAGTTGGTGGTTCCAGCACTCAGCATTGCATCCCATCACTCTGCACCTCCTGCCTTGTCACACTGCCAGAACAGAATCCCATCAGGGATCTCTTTCCCACCTAGCCCAGGCTGTACCTCCCTCTGTAACAGCCTGCCTGAGGAGCACCTTGGCAGGCCTTGTTCTCACCAGTTCTGCCAAGGCATGTGAGAGCAGAGGATCCAACAGCACAGGCCAGGCCAGCTCCATCCATCCCAGAGCAGGACACGGTGCTCACCTCTTTCACTCTCTGAAGCATTGGCTGCAGCCACTCGCTGTTGACTTCACAGTGACTGTCCAAGAAGGTGAGGATGTCAGCAGCTGCCACTTCAGCCCCTCGCACCCGAGAGCGAATCAGCCCTGCGAGGAGAAAAGGACAGCAAAGGAGCAGGAAGGTTAGGAAAGGAAACATTTGAGCCTCCTTCAGAAAAAATACTTTATGTGGCCATTGCAGGAAAGAGCAGATGATTCTCCTGTATCACATCTCCATCAGGAGCAGAGAGCAGCTTTAGAGCAGGGCATGCCCTGGGACAGTCAGATGAGCCCTCCCAGCACAAAATGAATGAGCTCTCCTGTCACTTCTGTCCATGACACAGAACTTCCACCTGGCTCCTTGCTCTTCCCTTCCAGCCTTCCCCACAGACACCTGGCTGCTGGCTGCTGACCCTCTCTCCCATTGAGTACCCTGCTGCCTTCATCACCAATTCCCCATGGCCAAACTCTACTCTCTGCTTTCTGCCTTCCTTAGTGCTTATCTCCTTTATTCCATTTGTCCTTTATTCTGCCCTGCAGAGATATCAGCCTGGCTCTCAGATGACTCCTTACTTTCTTACAGACCATCCCACTATGTGGGATGCTCTTTGTCAACTAAACAGTGATTTTTGTCTCTCCTTCTAGATCCTTGCTCCAAACCTGCTGTGCACTGACAGCTTTTGAAATAAGCCAGCACATGTGGGTCAAACTAAAGAGCAGCTGGGAAAGTAATTTATGCATGTAAAAGAATTATGACAAAAAACTTTCCTTAATTGCATCTCTTTTTGATAGATACATGATTGTTTCTCCTTCTCCCATGTCTCCTACACAGCTTGTTTTCTTGCACTTGAAAGTGCAAGAGTTAGATTGTGTTGAAAAGGACAAGACTTGCACCTGGATCTTTAGTCATAAAGATCTTAAAATGTGATATTTGTTCCAGCCAAGGACTCTGGACACCACTTATTATTTAAGTATTAAATGAGACCCCCGAAGCCTGAGAGTTGATAAGCTGTATTCTCCCTCCACAGAACTTCCAAATGCTTATACTGAAAAAATAAACTCTAACTACAGGAAACAATATGTAAGCAGCTGGGAGGCACCAGGGTCATGTGGAAAAATAGGCAAGATCTTTGTGCTTTGAAAGCTTTCCACACTCACCTTCTCGATGGGTGTTTCGTAGACACTTGACCTTTGGGATCTTGGTAAGGAGCTGGCAGTCCTCAGCTTGGGAAAGGCAAAAAAGACATTCAGCACACATGCATGAATTATTTGGCTTCAACAGAAAGCCCCAACTAACTGTACTCTTGCTTCTCCATGGGAGGGGAAATTCTGCTTTCGCTTAACATGACATTCATCAGCATGATGGCCTCAATCCTGTTGTCTACAGAGTACACAGAAGAGCCCTGCCTGCTTGCTGTCCTCAGCAGCTGAGCCCATGTTTCCCAATCCTCTGAGCAGCCAGGCCTCCATCTCCCCTGCTCAGCATTTCCCAAGAACAATGGGCATGTACTGGCAGCATGGCACTGGGCACTAAGGAAAAGGAGGGAACACAGAGAAGCAGGACTGCAAACCACCAAAGTGCCAAGGAAAAGAGAGTTCTGTAACAACGTGATCTTATCCACTCTCTTTGCCTTCAGTGGCTCATCTGGGCATTTCCTGCCTTTCATTCTCAGGCCAGTTTCTGCTTGATTTTATTTAATAAAGGCCACTGGGATGCAACCTGCTTCCTTAGAGACACCAGCACATTGACACATGGATGCCTGACCAAGGGCTTTGCTGGCAGCTTGCTAGAAACTCCTGGCATCCCTCATTTACACTACCTAGGGAAGATGAGGGAGAGGAACAGTTACCTGCTCCAGCCAGACACCAAGGAGCACTGAGTCTTTACTTCTCTGTCATCCCCTCTATTCCCACCCTAGGAGATGTCATAGGAACAGCAATTTCTAACTTGCTCTTTTTTCTCGCTCCATCAAATTCACTCCAATTTCCCTGTTTATTCCGTATTCCTTTACATGTCTCATGTCCCCTCTTTCCTGCTGTCATCTTCGCACAGACTGAGCACTCTGGGGAGGATGCAAAGGCCCTTAGCCAAAGTACACCTCTTAGCACACTCCTGTACAAGCATTTCCATTCTCTAGGATCTGTGCAATCTGAAATACTGCTCTTACATTGGCACTTTGGCAGATCCTGCATCATCCAAGGGAAGTGGCAGGTGCTCTGAATTATAGAGCATTGAGATTTTGCTGGAATTCTGCTACAAGGGAAGGCAATGCTCTTATCTTGGCCAAGGCACAAGTTCAGCTATGAGAATCCTTATTCAGTCGTTCACTCTGCAGGAGCAGAGCACATGGCTCTGCCTGTAGATACTTGCCAGAGATGACAAACTCTCAGTATATTTGGAGAAACTGAGGCAGTATGAAAGCTAAGTGTCAGACCTCAAACATGTGCTGAAGTGCCTTCATGAATGTATCTCAGGGAAGTGGCTATATCCACAAATAGCCGGCTGCCAGTGAAAAACATAACAGCTGTGACAGGATGGAGCCTTTTAAAAATCTTCCTATTTATTGAGGAGCCTAAATGGGAGTTTATGGTTGAACCTTGTGCAGAACAGGTACCAGAAATCCATCACTGTTGATCTGGAACACTTTGCCCCTTAAGAACTGAAATTTTTAGGTGCAGATGTGGAACACAAAGGATTGTTTGTGACAAGTACTCAAAAACACTGAAATTAAACAGCTGAGCACAGCTCAGTACTTATTCGAAACTCTAAGGCCCTCAGAAACTCAAATCCCTCATCTCAGCATCCACCTTTAATATGGGGGGTTTTTTGTGGCCAAAGCTACATAAGCATTTAGCTGCAAAATCAAAATAGCATTGCTTCCTTACCTCAGCAGGCCAAGGTGGGCACTCGCAGCTATCTGTAAAGTGCTCTGAAGGAGTAATTATTGATCATTATAAATGGTACATAACTAGATTGTCCTTGAGTCTAGAACACATCATGGGAGAAGCAAGAAGTCTTCTATGCCCACCACCTCACTACTACTACACAACAGCCAGGAGCAAGAGCAACTGTACAGAGGGAAAGACTCCAGAGCCTCCAGTCTGCAGCTCTGGTGGAACTGATGCAGTAGACACTCCACCCCTGTGCCAAGCTGCAGAAGAAAGTATGGTGCTGTCCAAAGCAGAAACTCTGCCACAGCTTCCCACAGGGATACCTGGGATCCCAGGCACATGGAGGCAGACTCGCCTCAGCCTGCCTGCAGGACCCCAGGCAGCAATTTTCCATATGCTACACCACATCTCTTCTTGCCTCTTGGTCTGCAAGTACCTGCTCTGTTCATGCACAGCATTGCTACACATATATCTGTGCTAAACAGCTCACCAAATGGTGCATAATGAAACATGACAGAGATCTCTGGCAACCCAGCAGAAACTGCCACACTGACAGAAATGGAAGACCCAATGGAAAGAAAAAAGAGAGGAAGAAGCTCTGGCCTCTGCCATGCATGGACATTAAACACAGACTTACTTTCTTTTATTTTTCTCCTGCATACAGACAAGAGGGAACCTGTGAGGGAAGGGGACTCAACAGAGCAAACAAAAAATGGGAAAACAAAAGGAAAGGAATAAGTGTAAAGGAAATAGGTCCAAACTTACGATCTGAGCTGAAGTCATCTACCAAAATGATCTCCTGGATGAGACTGGGAGGGGTGCGGTTCAGAACACTGCAGGGACCCAGGAAAGAAAAAGCCACTTTGTGAGCTGCCATAACAATGACAATGTTAGGACTGATAGAAATCTGCTGTGCTATGCATTACAGCAGGAATACCAAACTCCAGTGAAGTGGAAGCAGTGACCTTGCCCTTGTAACAGTGTTCATTGGCAAGACCAAGCTACAAGCAAGAGTATCCCAGAGAGCTGTGGCACTCAGCCAGGCCTTACAAGGACCCACAGCCAGCAGCTGACTGAGACTTGCCTGGGACAGCTAGCAAAGGATGCTGCAGCATGCTCTGCCACTAAACAGAGGTGAAATGGAGAGAACCACCTGCCCTGAGGCAGCCCAATGGCCATTCCCATCTGCCAGCCTCTGGGTGAAAGTCATCACTGCTGGAGGGCATAAAGAGCTGCCACTTTCCCCAGCAAGGAGCTCCTCCACCTCAGCCTTAGCAGGTGGCACCTGTTGCACTTTCTCACCGATTCCCTTCTTTGGAAGGAAGCATTGTCAATATTCTGGATTTGGATTTTTTCCCTTCTTTTGTTTGTCTTTCACACCAGCACCACTCTTGCTGAAAGAATCCCCTTTCATCAGGCTGGTTGCACCATACCGTGTAATACCCTTGGGTCTGCAATGGGTTTGCATCTGCAGGACACAAATGAGGAAAGCAGAGAAAAGCTTCTGCCCTCCTCAGATGTCAAAGCATTCTGGTACTTTGGAGTCTGAGCAGTTCAGTTCTGACCTCTTTACCAGCCTCATTCATTTAAAATGCTTGAACTCTTTTCCCATGAACTTCTTCAAATCTTTCTCTTGCTTTACTACCATCACACAGCATATTCCCCCTCCAAGCCTCCTTCAACACCTCTGTGCACAGCAGGTGCTCATTACCTTCAACAAGGTTGCTCAGTAATGCTGAAGCATCCAATGAAGATGGCAGTTATGCAAAATTTAATACTAAAAGCAGAGGCAAACGTTGCTCTCCTAGTTCCAGCAACCTGTCTCATTTCAGTGGCACCTGCCTTTTGAGCAATACTGGAGAAAAAATTCTGGCTTTTTTTCTCTTTTGGATTTTATTCTTTTTGTTGTTTGATATTGGAAATAGACAACAGGAATAGTCCCATACTCCCAGGAATGAAGATCTAGAGAAATAAATTGCCATCTTGTTAAGTAACACTACTGATGGCTTTGCACACAGAACCAAAGTTCCCTCAGTTTGGAAGAGTTTTCTGCTTTCTGCAAAAAAGCAAAATTCTGACTGTTCTGCTGCTCAGCATCACATCCCACTCTATTTCAGATTCACATTGCTTTATACACCTCTCATAGTATTTGTATTTTGAGCTGACATGTCCCTAGATGACTGAGCTTGCATTTTCCAAAGCTGAATCTCATTTGCTTCTCTTGGCTCACATCTCTCTGGATCCTCTAGTATGGTGGGGTGGGAGGTGGGGGGATGTTCCTGTGCCATTCTAAGTGCAGCTTCTCCCAGCACAACCACCATCTGCATATTTCACAGACAAGGCTGCCCTGCACTGAAATTCTTGTCTGTGCAAACACAATGCAAAAGAACCCAGACAGACTGCAATATAATGGCTGCAAAATGGTATTCTACACCTTCTACTAGCTTCACTATGGCAAATACACACATTTTCTCCACAAGTTTCAGGTGTTTCAACCCCACATAACTGGGAAAAAAGCCCCATTTTGTTCTCTGTTCTTTACCTGTCTACTGATTCCCCTATAGAGAGAACACATCCCTTGAGGAGTTCACAGGTCATTGTATAGTGCCCTGTTCTTCTCTCAGCTCTGCAATAGCTGAGATCCTTGGGAAAGGTTCTTAATCTTCTTTGCACTTTGTCACCCCTGTCTTTTTAACAAGGAGCACAATAATCCTAATATCTCCCCTCACTGAGGTGCAGAGAATGCCATGACAAACACTTTCAGGCACAAAAATGTATTATTAGAATTCTGAAATCCAAGTGACAATTGCCTTTTACAGCAGAAACATGGACTGTTCCCCCCTCATCTCATGGTTTCCCTATTTCCTTTGCCTTTTCTCACAGCTTCCTTCTTCTTTCAATATCAGAGTCCTTACTCTCTTGCATGAACATGACATCAGCACTGCCAATGAGCTCCTCTCCTCTGTCCATCCCTGCCTAAGTTCCCAGATAATCTTGTTTATTCTGGATGTTAGCAGAAGAGTATATTTTTTTCCCTTTGCTCTAACATAATATTACTTTTTGCCATTATTTAAATTGCCGTTGTAATGAGAAGCTACACCAAATGCTCATGTTAGCAGAAGAGTATATTTTTTTCCCTTTGCTCTAACATAATATTATTTTTTTGCCATTATTTAAATTGCTGTTGTAATGAGATGCTACACCAAATGCTCCAGCATTACAACAGCATCCTCTTAATCAGAATTTTCATAGGCCCTCTGCATAGGCACTGAACCACTGACAGCTGTTCAAATCCAGTGACTTAGAGTTTCACAAGTCACCTTTATATTTGCACCAAAACCAAAAGGTCCCTGCAATGCTGACTTCCTGAGATCAGAAAGAGGGGCCAAACAACAAAGCACTTGACCTTTTTGTTCTGCAAGAATGGTCATGGCAGCAGAGTGAAGGTATGGCTTAAAGATTAATCATGCATAGACATCAATCACATAAAATGCCTTTTGAGTGACAATTGTTTCTGAAGGAGAATAGAATGCCAAGCAAGTGACTGATTTGAGAGTGACAGCTATGTCCTAACAAAGAAAAGAGATCAAAGCAGGCAAACAGCTCTGACTGACACACATCTCCTGCAGGACTGAGGATGCCAGCAACAAGCCATTTGAACTGGCATATTCACAGGTTTTGTCTGACATCCCATTTCCCATTTTTTCCCCTATTCCCCTTCTTTAGACTCTTGCTGGATATTTTGAACTAGTTGTCTCCCTCTACACTGAAAACATATGGCTGGAGTCCACACTAGAAGGCAGGTATGCAGCCCATGCTGCCTCTGAAGAGCAGGAGGGATAAGCAACAGGGTGCTTGAGGGAATATGTTATTCCTCTGCAAGGTCACTCCTCTCTTTCCCCCTCTCCCTCATACACAAACATTTCTCCCATCCTCAAGGAGCAACGACAGCACATCATTCCTGTTGCTTCCACCCAGCAGCAGAGAGGGAGGGAGAATAAGGCAAACACCTCTGGCAGCTCAGCAGTTAAGTCCATGTGTTCACATGTGCATGTGAGGATAGCAAGAAGGATATACAGATCAGGACCTGGCCCTTAGAGCTGCCAGGTTCAGATCACCCTGAAATAAGCCTGTGCTGCAGGAGTATCATCCCTGGGTCACATCCCAAGATCTTTTGGCACCAGCATTGCCACTTTGTTGAATTACCTTGCAATAAGCCAGTATCTGGCTCAGGGGAGTGCATTTGGGCTCCCTCTGGGTTTAAGATCAGCTCAATCCCAGTACCCTTTTCATGTATTTCATTCTAGAATTTCCAAAAGTCTTATGGCTGGTTTTTGAGTACCCAAATTCAGATAGTCAAAAGCCACAATTGCAAAGACCTCACATATGAAAATTTCAACTGGTAATACATTTCCTACTCACCTCAAAAGATTAGGCCTCTAAAAATGTTTTCAGGCATAGAAAATTTTGCTTTTAGTGCTGCTAATTTTCATCAGTTTTCCTCCTTCACACCCATTTCTCTTACAGCATTCCCACAGTGTAATCATGATAACTGAACTTGGGAAAAGGCCCATAATAACAGTGGAATCGTATTTAACTTTCACCAGATGCATCTCACATGGTTCATTCTAATTATCCAAATAATCATGCTCTACCTGGTCTAAGAAAGCTCTTGCAGATATAGAAATAATGACAAGCTGCAAGCCTGACTAGTCAGCAGGTAAGCAGGCAGTGCAATTTTATGCTTCCTGCTGCTTAATATTACTGTGGTCCTCAGCAGACTCACAGCCAGGCCATAAACCCAACAGAACAGAACAGTCCTGTCCCTTTGATACTTGACTTATCCCAAAGTGCCAGGGATGCAAAGTAATTACATAGCACTGGTGCACTGACTGTGTGTGTGACTTGAACAACAATTACTCTCTCAGCAGTAATTCAGCCTGGCACATTCAGATGAGTTTTGCTGAAAGATGGGGCTCTCAGGTTACAGAAGAGGCCCTGAAGAGCTCTGTGAAATCTCTCTATAACATCAGTGTCAACCTGTAAGTCAGACTTATGCCTATGCCTGTTCTAGCAGTGCAGCCATGACGTGAACCTTTACCTTTGTGTATGGTTGTCAAACCTTCAGTGCTCAAAGACAAGGCTACTAGCCAATGCTTGCTAGTGTGGCACTGCAGATACTGTAGAGCCCAAGAAGGACTCAGCCTTCAGGATCTCTCATGAGACAGGGATAAATTATTGACACTTCTGATGGGATTTAAGCAAAGTGTAAATCCATCACATGCACTGGCTGTAAACCATCTGGCAATGAAGACCGCAGCTGTAGCCAGAGGTCTGGAAGGAAATTCCATCCACTACACCATTCACAGCAGCGTGCAGACAGTTCCTCACAACAACAGTCCTCCAGGGGCAGCAGCATTGCAGGGACCAATCTGAATAGATGGGTCACCCATTTTTAAGGTCTTTGTTGGGGGCTCTGGTTGCAGGAGACCACATCTGAGAGACTGGTAATATCACATTTTAAGTGCTGTGTCCAGTTCTGGCTTTCCAGAGCAAGAAAAAGTAGGACATACTACCATGGTTTCTCAGCACCTATTTACTGTCTGACCTATGACTGAAAAGGCAGAAATCTCCCCCAGCTGCCCTAGCAGCACCATGATTCCAAACAAGTCTGCCCATTTTCTGGACAGTGACTCTGCAGAACTCATTGTATGGCTCACATGAAAAGAAAAATTATAGAGATAAAAAGACATAACATGTCAATGCAATATATACAGGTCTCTGGAAACACAATAGCACCAAACTTGGTGGCAGAAACCCGGCCTTCTAGATAGGAAGCCAATTTGAAAAAAAACTGGTTTTTATTCATATAGCACATTTCTTAGGTCCACAGGACCTGTCAAGGGAAGAAGTGGCAATGATGAATAATGCATTCCTGTTAGTGATACCATCAGCTCAAACTGCTACACTGACAATTCACTCTCCCTTCAGCCTCAATGGCTGTTCCTGGGCCTGCTTGCAGGCTTCAGAGACCGTTTGAGAAATTAAGTACCCTTTGAGAAATTAAGTAAGTCAGAGGGCATTTTTTTCTTTGGGAACTAAAAGGAAAAGAGCCTCCCTGGGCTCTGTGGGGGTGATGGAAGAGGGCAGTGAAGGAGCAGCTGGAACATCGCTTTGTGGTACAGATGATTGCAAACCTCCATCTATTTGGGGTTGCTGACAGGCCTATGCCACCTATTTACTTAGCTAGATTTGGCCACTTCTGACACTCAGATATGAGGAGACACTGGAACAAGATGGCAAGTGTCCTGCAGGCTCAGCAGGAGCTGTGTGCAAGGCCCAGGGTACACCTGGTGGGGCACCAGGTTCAGCCATTGAAGGGACCATGAGCAAGGGCTTGGACACTGCACCTAGCAACACAGTGTTCTCTTTAGTCCCCCCTCACTCTTCCAAACCAAGCTCACACTTGGCTGAGACTTGAGACTGTTCTCACCTGTGGATGCAGGCCCAGCTACCCTTTCTTGCTGCCCAAGATTCCCCCAGCTGGAGCCATACAGTGGCTAGCTGCAGATACTCTTTGCATTTGAAGATATGCCCACAATGCCAATCCAAGCCTCTGGCCTGTCCTAGTGGGCCATCTTGAGAGCAGAATGCTACCACTTGGGGAACTGCAGCCACCCTGCTTGTCTAGCTGCTGCAAAATGCCCAGTTTTCCCCCAGAGCACTCCCAGACTCCACCATGTAGGCCCAGCAGCCCAGCAGAACTCACCTCTTCACCGTGCGGAGCAGGGTAGATCGCGCCTCGTTGTGGAAGGTGATGATGACACTGGTGGCTGGCAAGTCAGTGTCATAGCGTACAGAAGTGCACCTGCAGCACAGGAGAGCACAAGTGCAAGCCAAACATTAGCAGTAGTACTGCAACAGTGTACCTGCAATTTCTAAAAGAGAGTAATACACTAAAATCAGAACCAGCACAGTTGAGCTGCAATAAGGCTGGCAGAGCTTAAAAAGAACTGTGCCTATTGAAAAGCAACATTTGGAGGCTGTGATACCCAAACTCACGCTAAGGAAGCCATGTGGGTTTTATAGTAAACTAAGTTTCAGTCATGGATTCCCTGGGTTTCAGTCATAGTCCCTGTGATTCACATAAATTCATATAAGATTTTGTTTATTCATGCACAGGACATGGACATGCTAAGGATGCATGGAGCTGGTACACCCAGGCATTGCTGTATAAAGCACTTCAAATTCTTTGGACAAACTTCACAGAAAGAAAAACACCAGCTAGTTCTGTCATCTGTGTTGGGGAGTTGCTGAGGCTCAACACTAATGGACCTGCTGGCAATGAAGAGCAATTCTTTCTATCTTCTCATCTGACTTTGTAATGTTAGATACATACATACACCCTCACACTCAGAACCAAGAATTAACTTGCACCAGGCTGCTTCTCCCTGTGGAAAGCAAAGTTTCTGTGAGGGGAGCAACTCACAGACAAGAATGCTGAATCCAATTCTGGCAGATGCTAAGCACAGCTGATTTGGGTTGACATGCTCCTCCAAAGCATCTGCCTTCTTAACTTCCAGATGGTGTCAAACTGCAGTCAGTGTGCTCTAATCTCCTGTCTGATGAAGAATCCACACCTACTTCTAACAACTCAAGACTTTGCATAGACTGAATCTCCATCAGGAGACAGGGAATACAATTCAGCACAAGACTTGGATCCCACAACCATGGTCCTGATTGCTTGCCTTTGAAAAACACTCTGAGAGCTGTCAGTGCTGGCAGGCTCACAAAGCTCCATGTCTCCTGGCATCCCTTTCACAATTTCAATCAAGTTAGATGCCTGGTTTCCTGCTCCCAGGAATTGTGAAATGTTGCTTTGAAACCATACCTAGAACCATACATAGTTCTAGGCTGTGGTAATTACATATTCTCTGAACAGAGAAAGTCGTGAAAACAATTCTTATTTTCATTTACTACACTTGTTGTGCACATGTGGAACATGTTAGAGAGATTATTTACTAAAGAGAGATTTCTTAATTAGACTTTGGTGATAGTGTTTTAATTAATTAACCAATTAAATCCACATGTGTATCAGACTGTCTGGCAAGAGCAATGGGTTTCTCTTAATAGTATAATATAGTATAGCTTAATAAAGTATTTAATCAACCTTCTACAATCATTAAGTCAATACTCATTATTACCCGGCAGGGCCCGCTACCACAATACTAGGTGGAGTCTAGGACTGAAGTAGACTATTCTACACTATCCTATTACTACAGTTTTCAAGCATCTTTTTTTACTAAATTACCTTTTTGTCCTCCAGAAACTACAAAATAGTTACCCAAGCACTATCAGCAATTTAAGGACAATTTTTTCACAGAACAAACACACCCTCAGTGAAACCAGGACAGAATGACAAACACTTTGCAAGCCACAGAACACCGTTAGTTTCATCCCTACCCCAGCAGCCCTCACGCTGATGTTTAGGATGGAAAGAAGCACCAAACCAGCTTCAGATAGACAGGGCACAGCAGATGAGGAACACCAGACTAAAGCAAGACTGCAACTAAGGTGTACTTTGCAGACAGTACAGAAGGATGCTGAGGGAAGCCGCGAGTGTGGGGCAGTTGGGCAAAACACAGCTGTCCAATGAGCAATCGGAGCTGCAGAGGAGGGGCTGTGCTAAAACAAGCTGATGCCTGGACCTGGAAAAAGAGGTGTTCAAAAAGTCTCAAGCTGGGATTGAATTTGTCAAGGCTCTCCAAGCATTTGAGACCTTTCCAGCTGAACCATGAAATCCAGTGCAACAATGGACCACAGCTGCTAAAGAAAAACCCAAAACATGCTTTGCCAGCATTACAGACCAGCAGCAGAGAGCAGCGGGCTCCCTGCACGAAGCAGGGCTGCAGGGTACCTGTAGTGCCTGGTGTCCCGGATGGGTCGGTCGCTGCTGAGTTTGTCACTCTCCAGCTGGTTGAAAGCGTGCTGGCGGTAGGGGTCTTCTCCAGCCTTCAGCACCTTGGAGGACAAGTAAGCCTTCTCATCAAAGCCCCGCCGGCTGCTCTTCTCTCCCGGGGGAGCCCTCGTCATCTAGAGCAGAGACAAGCAGCAGAGCATCAGGGAGAGCAGCCCGCCCATGTTCAAACAGAGGTAGAAAGTTCAGACATTGGCACACATCTGGAAATCGCTCAGGTACAGGTGAAGGCAGGATAGTCAAAAGCTTGGAAAGGAAAGCAGGAGTCTTCACAGACAGGGTGTTAAATTGCCATCTCTGAGGAAAATTGCAGGCTTCGCTATCCTTACTGATGGAGCTTGGGATGAAAGCTGCTGTTCCTGCACAGGCAGAGCCAAATTCCCTTTAGCACATGTTACACAGAATGTGTGAGACTGCAGGCATTTGGAAACCCTTCCAGGCAATGAATGTCTGAGAGCAGTCTCCAGCCAAGGTAGCTGAGACACCATATTTCGAGGAAAAGCAGTTTCAGCCTTCCAACCATCACTACTGCACACAAACAGAGTGGCAGCTGATTTAATAGGTTCCTTGCTATGCTTTGCTCAGACTTGCCCAGTCCCACAGATGTCCTTGATATAGTTAAAAGCTGCCCATGACTGTCCCCAGCACCACCCAAGAGGTAAAAGACCAGGGCTGTCCCTCTCCTCTCCTTATTTATCTCTAACTTTCCTAGGCCACAGAGGCAGTCCAATATCAGCACCTGAAAAGCATTCACTAGGGTCATCAGGAGAGCGGACAGGCACAGCTCTGGCCCGCTCTTGGGTACCTGACTCTGTTTGGAAACAACCTACAAACTCTAAAATACTTGCTTAAAAAGCAATCAAGACTGTTTATACTATAAAAGTAGTTTAACAAATTTCCTGTGGTAGCGGTTTGATAGACTAAATCATGAAGACAAAATACTCCCAGCCTTGTAGGGAATGCTAGAGCTCTCTAAAACTGCTGCAAGAAGCAGATACTTGCACCTACACATCTCATTCAAAGCACTGGGTAATCTCCAGATCTTGAGATCCTTCTATGTAAAATAATTTGGATGCTCTCTACTACTAGGCTTGATCACTTCCTCCCTCTGCTAAAGGTCTCCTTTTAGGAATTACAGAGGGCAAGAGACCAGAGAATGGTCTTCAGTATCACACAGCATGTTGGTTGAGCCATCCTAGCGGGCTGGGAAAGAATTCAAGAGACCCAACAGCACAGCAAACTCATTAAGCAGGAGAGCGCTTAGAAGAACATTCATCTCTGCAACTTTCTCTGACAAGGGCTACCCTTCAGTGCAGACAGCCCTAGGAGAACCAAACAGTCAGATAAGATGATGGCAAATGAAATTCAGCATAAAGAAGGGCAAGACAATGAACGTTAGAAAAAATAAATTGAACTACTCATGTACATTGATGGATTTCAAATGAACCGTGACCACTCAGGCTACAAATCTGAGCATCCCTGTGGACAGCTCAAATGAAACCCTGCACTCAGTCTGCCGAGATGGGAAATGTGGCAAATTGAGTGCACTGCAAATGGGACAGAGAAAACTGAAAGCATCGTGAGCAGTTATATGGAATCAGTGGCAGCCCAGCAGCTGTGGCCAGAGCACAAGCTCTGTCAAACCTGCGTATGGAAGGAAACTATTGGAGTATGAAGAGACATTAGAGGTTAGGACTATTGCATCTGGAGAGAAGATTAATTAAGTCGAAAAAAAATGAAGGAGGCCCATGAAATTATGTCTAATACAGACAAAGTTAGCCTGATGCTCAGATTTCCCTTTCTCACAATACAAGAATGAGGCAAACACTTTCATGGGGAAAAAAAAGCTATTGTTTTCAACACTGAGAAATTCCTTCAGCCACTGCACAACCAAGCCAATGTTTATGGATCTGCCCTTGTGTAGGACAGACATTGGCACAGTCCAGTGGGTGAATCTGCCTCTGCTCTGCTCCTCCAGGCAGAGAGTGTCCTGCTCTGCCACCCCTTCTCCAGGGATGCTGCTGCCATCCCCTCTGTCCCTTGCAGCCATCACCACATCACCTGGGCATGGTGCTGGGTTACAGGAACATATTGGCTACTTTTATGGCTGGTTGCACAGCCCGCTGCCTAGAATCTTCCTTGAATTTATATTTTCAGTATGATGAGAAAAGAATTACTTCCATACCTCTAAAAACTGAAATGTTTTCTTTCCTTAATTCGTACAAGGAGTTTTGCTGAACTCAGCTTCCATTTCTCTTTTTCCTTTTGCCCTAGAAAACAATGCTGATTTGAAGCAGAAGCCCAACTTATCACACACCTTTAAATACTCATCTCTTGCCTCTCCAAGTCCCCTAAAAGCAACAGTTGGTTTTGGTTTATGTTGCCTGGAACATACTAGAAAATGCTGGAAACGACAACATATCTTCAGGAGACATTTTTTCCAGGACAGTGTGAGGGTTGGGCATCCCTATAGTGGAGAGCAGGGTCTGGCAGCCAGGGACAGTCCTACACCCCAGCCAGAAATGGGCACCAGGGCAGGGGCACCAGGGCAGCCCCACCCCCAGGAATCCCCATACCTCTCTGGGGAAGAACAGGATGAGGGCCCACCCTAACAGGACCCCTGGCTGGGCAGGACAAGGCTACTGGGAGCTGGAGACCATCCCTGCTGCAGCATCACTGGGGCATCAGCTGGAGACCCTGTGGAGACTCCTCCCAGTCCCAGGGAGTGGGCAGGGACAGGAAGGCCCTTTATTGCCATAGAAGTCATGACCTATTTAAACTTGAACTCTCAGGGGTAATTCTTCTAGATACTATGGTTCTCACATTACTTATACTTCAAAAAGTGGTAAAAGAGCACTAGGAAATGATTGTCAGTTAAGAGTTAAGTCCCACTTGCAGTTTTATCTTAGACAGTATCTCTTTGTGCTCTCTTCAAATGGGAAAAGGAAGGATTCAGAGGATGATAGCTAGGAGGGCCTGCCTTCAGCTTCCAGAAAAGCAGCTAATCGATAGACAATCAACAAGTAACTAAACATCCATCTATGAGCACCAAGAAGATAACAAGGTAATAAATTGGAGCTAACTGAGATTTGTCAAGACCCAGTCATGTCAGACCACTCTAATTTTCTTCTGTGATGGAATAATCAGGCTCAAGGGTATGGAGAAGGAGGAGACAGATGCATCATGACACTGATAATGTTTTTGGTAGGGGCTGTTAAGATGTTGTCATTAGCAAGCTAGAAAAGTAATAGTCTGGGTGAAACTACTGCAGAATGGGTGAAAGTGGTTGGAAAGCTGCTGGCAGAGCACAATTATTAGCTGTTCACTGTCAGAGCACAGGGATAAGAACAGGTCTTAGGGGTTTGTTCCAGATCCAGCACTATTCAGTATTTTCATAAATACCTTGGATTCAAACACAGTAAGTTTGTCAAATCCATAGGAAATCCAGAAAAAATGCCCGACACATTGGGTAACAGGATTATTATCTCAACACATAGAAAATATATCTGAAAACAGTAAAAGCAACTCAATTAGGGCACTGCAGAGCTTTACAGTTCACCAGGTCTGTGCTGACACAAAACATGGCAGAGACAGCACAGTAGAAACTCCTCAGAAAAGCCCTAGACATTACAGCTCATTACAAACCACACGACAGAAAAGTCAGATTAAAAAAGCAGAGCAAACACAATCCTGAGTGCAGCCTAGACAGTTATGAACTAGCCTGACAAAGTGAATATAGAGCTTATGTAAGGTCTGACTTGCTTTATCAGATTATATTCCTAGAACATAGATGTTCCACTACAGGACATTTATTGCTGTGAAATCAAATGGTACTTGACAGGGACAGCACAGGTTCTCTATGAAAACCTGCCAAACCCCGTCAGAAAGGCAGACTAATGTCTACCCTCCTCTTTCCTGTCTCCTCACCTTAATACCTCTCACTTCAGGAAGTAGTCAACATAAGCAGATATTAGCTTTAGTGTATTAAAGGCACATTATGTACAGCGGATGCAGAGTCAAGACTTTTACCATACCAACAGGACAGTTCAATCCCCTAGGTCCTTGATGTAGTTACACACCCTGCACCCCATGCTTGGGGCTGGAAATACAAGTGCAAGTTGGGGGAGCAGAAGAGCACAGTGGAAGAGTCCAGCTCCTTATGACTGCTACTCTCTGATAGATTCAAAAAAAAAAAAAAAAAAAAAAAAAAAAGAAAAAAGGGCAACCCAAAAAAAAACCACACCCCCTACATTAAAGCAGAGATAAAGATGAATAGGCACTGGAAATGTGAGTGTCTAGACTAGGGATTAGCAAACAGTTTGCACAAATTAAGTTTTGTCCCAAACATTGCTGAGACCTCCAAAAAAATTCACATATGAAAATTTCAGGAAATATTGTAAACCTTCTAATCTTATTTCACCATTTCTCATTTTCACGCATACTTTTCCCTTTCACTGACAGAATGGACTAAGATGCTCTTCTGCTGTTGAAAGCATGTTCTGATTTGTGTTTTGACATTGTTCAAGAGACCAGAAACTATTTAAATAGCAAAATTAACTTTGTAAGCGTGGGATTAAGGTAAAAGAATTAATGCCATGCATGTCTACAAAAACTTGAGAGCCTCATTTTTCGACTAGCACAGGGATATTCCTCTAGGTCTGATTCCTTGTGAAACAGCAAGACTATAATTGAGACAGTGCCACTCATCTCTGTGCATTGTCATAGTCTGCCATCAGACACAAGCACACCAGCTGCCACCTCGTGCTAACAGCCACTAAAACCAGAGCCGGGGAATTCAGGACCCCAAGGTGCATCTTTTTAACAGCAGGCTTGGCCAAATTCAAAAAGAATAACCATACTCCAGGAGTCATGAGGAACCACTACTTAATTAGAGTAAAGTATGTAAAACTCTCAAAGGTAAGTGCAATTAATCATTTTACAGTTACTGTGAAATTAGTCCAGCAGCAGTTTTATGTGACAGGACATACACTTTGCAGTTCCTGCACTTCTTACAAGCATTTAGTGCCAGTACAACAAATGGAGCAGGGGGTGCCATGCTTCTCCTTTGTTTTAAGCTCATTTTCACAATTGCCTCAGCTCTGCCAAACCACAGAAGTGAAAAGCACCAATTGCAAGCCATCCCCATCAAGTGTCTTTCCATGGAAGACCTGACTGACCAGGAAGGTCTAATTGACCAATACGACGCAAAGCAAGCCAGGGAGTAACAACTTCAACAAACCTCTTGAGGCCCCCCTTCAATTTACCCCTCTGCCAAGCCTCACACGCTTTCACTGCCATGACCCACAACCCTGCCAGCACCTCCCTTGCAACAAGCCCTGCCTGTCCAACACCCTCCAGCAGATTTCTCTCCTCTGAACCGGTTTAATGCCAAATTCAACCCATCATATTGAGATACAAGCTTGCTGGCTGTGCAAATCCCCATCCCTCAGGACAAAGGTTCACCTCTGCAAACCCCACTGGTGCTGATGGGGCCTGCATGGTGTGACATTTCTCTGTAGGCTCATTCCACATGCTCCACACACTGTCCAGTGACCTGAACCACAGGAGAGGACAAGCCAGCACAGCACAAGCACCAACAGTGAGATGCTGGGAAGCAGAGCAGTGCTTGGGGATGCTACAGAGATTGCTGCTGCTCAGCTCTGTAACCCACACGCTGCACACGATGGGCTACGACTGGCACAGATCACAGGGCAAGGACTGAGAGCTGCAGAAATTCCCAAAAAATCCAAGGCAGCAAGCTACTCTCTATGGGCTGAACCTGCAAGATCACGTGAGCTAAATGCCTGTTGGCAAAAGCATTTGCTTTAGAGGGTGTGTTGCATTTCCAGTTTGCACTAGGAATCCCAGTGTGCACATGGCTTTTGTTATGTCTCATGAAAAATCCATACACTTCTCCAAAAGACTGCTCCTAGTCCTCAGAGACAAAAGCCTGTGCCTAACAGTACAGGGCCTATTTTATTCATGCTTTGTTAAACTGTGTAAAGCACTTTAAATGTGGTTTGGGAACCATGCACTTATGGAACTTATACTATGAAATTTAAAAAAAAAAATTACTACAATTAAATAGAACCATCACTGTTCTTTGATAAGTGCAAGTGCTGACAGCAGAGCCCAGAGACCAATTTGAATGTTTCATTTGTAGCTTGCACATACTGGAGTAACACAATGGAAAGAGTAAAGCAACTTGATCAGCTCCCATGGCACTTAGCTGGTCACAAAAGAATTTCTACTGCCATTAACACTGGGCAATCCTGAGGCGTGCTGCCAGTTCCAAGCTGCAGACCAGCAGCAGATGCCCAGCAGGAGCTATTTCCAATACCCTCTGAGAAGAGTCCACAGTCACCAGCTCACAGGGCTTCTCCACTGTTGTTCTCTTATCTCAAAAGTTTCATACCTTCTCTGTGATTTCTTATAGGCAGCTCCTTGCAGCACTGACTCCTTCTTCCTCACAGCACAGCCAACAAATTCTAACTAACCTCTCAACCAGCCAACCTACTCTTTTATAATACCCATCCTAATTGGACCTAGCTGTGGCCTATTAAGGACAGGCCTGTCCCTAATTCTTGGTAATTAGTGCAGCTGTAACTCCTTAGGGGTGAAATTGCCTTCATCACTATCTCTATTCTCCTACATTCCATCCATCCACACTCAAGGCTCTGTGACAGAGCTGCAGTTGCCATGGGATGGTGAAAGTGAGAAACCAAGGTTGTCTGCTGGGGTTTGCTTTCCAGTACTGATGTTTGCCCAAAGTGCCTCTCTACCTCCTTATTCTTTCCTATAGTCTCTGGGCGTTTATTGCCTTCTGTGCGTGCAGAGGCAATTCTCTGACAGCTCTGAAAGACTTGCATCTCAATTCTCTTCTGGTTTTGCCCTGAGATCTCTATGCCTGCCTCATGACTAGAAAGTCATGCCATTCCACCAAATATTTTCTATTTTGTTATCTTCTTCCCTCACAGTTTTGCCAGACACTGAGTTGTTGACAAAGAAAGTATCCTCAAGAATCTGACCTGCAAAGATAGAAATTCTGTACAAGATAAGAAAGGAGAAACAATTACATTTCTGTGTTTGGTTTCCATAGCAATGATCTCCCCACAACCAGCAATTTTTGGATGCAACGTTCAGACCCTCCTCCAAGAGATACAGAAGATGGCACAATGTACTCCATGTTATTGCCTACAGCATGGATTGTGTGAACATCACAGGCTTCTATGATGTCTGCCACAAGCAGACATGGGTGGTTGGTGTGAAGAATTCAGAAACAGGATGTTGCTGACTTACAGGTCACAACAGTGTGTTGATGGACAAGGTTTGGTCACTAACCTTCAAGCAGACTTGCCACGGTTTGTCAGCTGGCCTTTTGGGCAGTTTAAGGGAAGAAAGCAACACAAGAGAGCAAAACTGTGTGTGGGAAGTTTACAGGGGGAGCAGCAAAAAAAACCCTTGAGTAATTAAATTACTGCTTCTATCACGAGCAGTGGTTCTCTGATACCCTCATCCAACTTCTCAGCACACAGAAGGGTTGTGTCTGTCCCACCACACTCCCAACTCCTTGCTATCTTGTGTAAGTACTCACAGTCTGGCTTCTGAGGCAGCCACGTGGCCTCTGTCTAATGATCCTACTTAGCCATCTCTTTAGTGTCTCTGTGGAGAAGCATCCTTCCCACAATATTTCATCCAGATCCTGCATGTCCTTGGGAGGGGAGAGATGCTTCCAGGAAGCCTGGCTGGATCACTCTGCCCAGACCTCAAGGACATGCAATGCAGCATGGGTTGACAACTGGAGGATGGCCAAAAGTAACAGAGTGCACAAGTGCCAGCACGAGAGCACACATCAGTGTCACTCATTTTGCAAACAGCAGCCCAAAGAGCATGGGATACTTGCTGCTGTGCTGCTTACACGAGCTCAGCATCACAGTGTGTGCAAAGAAGTTACTGCCACATGCAGTGACTGGCTTCCACACCAACTAAGCTCTCTTCACGTCCACCTAGATCAACAATCAATGCACACACCCTGCCAATGTGGATTCCCCTCTGAATACAGTCATGATGTGTATTCATTGGAGAATGATTACCTGAGAATCTGGAATTTATTATACAACCTCTCATGTGACAGGTGCACAATATTACTCTTTATCCTGCTCTGCTGCTGGCCAAGGCAGATATAGTATATATAGATATAACATACAGCATAAGGAGATGACTTCTATCAAGTGTGTCCATCTTTGACCCAGCTGTTCAATCCTGAAGAGCCTTTCAGCAGTTAACAAGGATTACACCCTCACCAGTGCTCTGGCCCAGATGCCCAGAGGCAGGAAGACATTGCCCATAGCTGGAGGGAGGGGACATGATGCCCTAAGGTATCCTTCTGGCCTTTTGTTTCCAGGAGTGTTGAATAAAGTAAAGCAATGGAAGCAAAAAGGGCTTCAAAGATAGATGCCTAAGGGCAGTCTCTTCCAAACAGCTTGGACAAAATAAGGCTGCTCAGAACCACAGAAATTCAGACCCCAGATGAGGTAATGCAGTTGCCAAGGTGCCTTTCTTCCCTCAGTTTGAAGTCTAATGCACACAAATGTCTATTATGCAAATGTACAATATAATTTTTTGGTTTTATATACTTATGATATTTACATACATTGATTTTGTATAAAAAGCACTCACATACATCTGGCTTCTATGTTTGTTCAGTCTTTATCTCATACCCTGGAATAATGCCATTGGTCCCCATTCAGCAAACTTTGTTGTGACATGAATGCTGCCACTTTTCCTCATAGGAACCTTTATGCTGTTGTATTCCACTCCAGGAGAAAAACAATGTAGAAAACCCCATGAGAAATAGTGAGTGGACAGATTTCAAAACTGCTGACTACCAGTACAAGCAGGGAGTGTGAGGTCTGTAGGGTTGCTGTTCTTGAAACAGCACTTGTTTTCCAAGCACATTCCCCTGTATCCATAAATATCCATGACAACATCTGGTGTCAGGGAGAAGACAGACAGGACAGCACGCTTTTTGAATACCTAAGGGACTAGGCTGCTCATGCTGGCACCCACATCAAAGCAGCAGCACTGTCAGAAAGAGATCCCAGCAGGTAGCTGGGACACAGCGCCTCTGGGTATGGAGGTTTTGCACAGAGAAGATGGTCACACGGACATGAAGCTGTCTGCATTCAGACATCTGTTTAGTATCACACAGGAAATCTACTCAGCAAAAGCCATCCAGGTTACTTACTGTAGGCAGGAATACTGCTCTGCTAAAGGTCATACCTACACAATCTTTAAAAGTGTGTTTTGAGGTCCTTCAGAGTAAAAAAGGTGCTATGTTAAGAAGCATTTTTTTATTTTGGAAATATATCCCTGTCTTCATAGACATTTAAATGTGCAAAGAATGCCTCTGATTTCCCAGTGGTTTTGAAGTAGGAAAACAAAGAAGAAAAAGGAACAATATCCTGTTATTTGTCTTCTAATTCTTAGATACTCAGTGGCCACTTGGGTGTTACCTGAACCCTGATCTACAGCACCTGCATCAAGACAGACTCACATATAGCATTCTGTATCAAGATGATGCCCCCATGGCCCCCTGGTAACAGCCAAAAAGCCAACAAGACAGCTCAAATGAGGGTGGTCCATGTCTTCATAAATCATCAGTCACATAAACTGCATCTCCCTCTGCCCACTCCCCCACCTACGCTGTCTGCACAGGCACAACATGTGTATGTGCCTGCCTGCTGAGGTATTAATCTATTCCCTTTGAACTCGAGTGACCTACATTCAGTCCTTTCCTCCCAGTGAATCACAACTGTCTGGAGTGACAGATGCCACCACAGATATTTTCACAGAAAAGGAGAAGGCAACTTTAGGCCTCCTAAGCTGCTAACACAGTAAGCAGTGAACTGGTTACCTAAGAGATGAGCAGAGGTCAGCTGGCACTGAGAAGTGGGCACCACTCACCCAAAGTATTAAAGTATTTAATTATGTTAAGCTTGCAGCTCATTTTCTTTGCCTTCAAGATCACACTGTAAGGGCTTTTTCTAAGGCTAGAGAAAGGAAGCTGAAGTACCTCTTTAATCATTCATCCTCAAGAGATGAGGATGAATTAAATCTCTTTAAATTGAGATTAGAAGATTAAGCATAAAATAGTGCGGTTTTGCAACTAGCCAACATTCACACTCCACAAAAATAGTGTGCACATGCACAGCTGAGCCAGGAAGACAAAGGGACACCTCAGGAGATTTCACATCTCCACAGGGGCAAAGCCAGCCCCACAGCAGGAGGGGGAATTTCTCCCTGTCTTCCAACAAGGAAAGATTTTTTTCTAATGTGTTTTTGTTAGCAGGTGTTGCTCAAACAGTCATGATTTTAAATATAAACCAATTCTGCTCCAAATTGACCCTACTGACCCTGTCACACCTCTCACAGGTAGCTGCACCAGGCAGGTGAGAAGCACTGCACATCCTGCAGATGGAGCCGGGTGCAGTCTGGCCCCAGGAGCCACACTCCTCCCTGCCTTTGTGCCAGCTGGGCCCAGTACCACACTGGCCCACAGCCCCAGAGCCTGCACTGACCTTGTCTTCCCAGGAGATAACACCTGAACAGCTTCTGACCTTGACAAGCCAAGTAATTTACCACAATGCTCCCCACACACAGCTCCTCCTCACATTAAATTTTGAACATCATAGAGAAAGACTTTAGGCAGGACATATTGTTTGGGAGTCAGACAGGCCCAAGATGAAAATGCAAATTGTCTGTAAACCAACAACCAAAGTGACATTTAGCAGAGTGACTTAATATAGCTCCTCATGTCACTGCTGAATCATGACCTGGTTTCTTAGCGAATTTCAAGAATGACCTTCAGCTCACAATGTAAACTTGTATTTTGGAGGTTTAAAGCTATGAGATCTACTCCCAAAGACTGTACAGACATTCCTTCTGTAGTGACAATAGTGATGGTGCATATACTAATATAAATTATTTTGTAATAAATCCATGATTTATTACAAAAATGAGTCCCTTCGTATAAGCCCTTCTTCACTCAGACATCTTCTCTGCTAGGCATTCAGCCCTGAGGTATGCAACATTGTTTTCTAATAGTGGAAAAACTCACTGCCTATTCATCCGTGAAGATTTGAGACTATCAGGCCATTGCCATTTTGTTTAGGAGCCAAATGATATTCCATTTTAATTGATTAATTTTTCAGTGACTGCATTGCTCCAATTCCAGGACTTAGCAATCAATGTGAACTGACAAAACCCTCAGAGCTGCACTCTGCTTCTGTTTGGGTCTCCATTTGCAAAGGCATTAAATTCACCTCCCCAACAGCAAATTTAATCAAGGATGCATACCAATGAAGAACCGTGCAATGGGCTCATATATGCCTGTCAAATATGAAAAACACCTGTGTTATGCTATGCAGGCCTCTGTCATTCTAGGCTTCAATCACACTAATAATAGAGGCTCCCTCAACAGCCCCTCAGCTCTGGCATTTAGTCACTGTCAATGAGGAAAGAGCTGGGCACATAAGAAAGAGCAGAAACACTGAAGCATCACAAAAATACACTCAGGACAGGTATGGCTACAACCACTGCTCATGGAAATACAGTTCCATCCATGCACAAAGTGACACAGCCCCTCACACACCCCCTTGTCTCATTCTGCAGGTGCAAACTGCAGCAAAACAAAGTCAGTGATAGTGAGGATCTTTAAAATCTATTACTCAATCAATCCCTGTCCAATACAAAGGGCATCATCTGATTGTCCACACACAATGCTCAAAGTTCTGAATTGTAAGAACATCTTGTAAAGATACAACTCCTGGGTTATGTTGTTAGGACAACTCACAGCTTTTCTATGGATAGGACAAATTTTTGCTGTCAAAGTTGCAAAAAAGAAAAAACTGGATACCTAGAAATTCAAAACCCAGAAGGTAAAGAACACAGAACTTGATTTTCAAACCAAGCAATGTTTGAATGTTTTGTCAGCAATAACACCACTACAGAAACCTTGGGCTATAGCAGTTTCTTTTGGCCTGGCTTAACCATATGATCAGGCAGATTTTGGAGCTGCTGGTTTTGAGCTCATTTATGAAAAGGTATATCTGGAATTTTTCTCCATTTATTTAATTAATGAAATTTTGCCCAAATTCCATTTTTTAAAAACTTTCAGTCATGCAACCAAGTCCCAATTCCCTCTCACCCAAAAACTACTCCTGACATACCAGACTCCTCTCCTGGCCACCCAGCTCACCCAGTGATCAGCTCAGCAGTTTCCACTCTGTGAGCAAGATTTCACTTTTCAAAGTTCATGTATGGGTCACAGCAAGAATAGCTGGGGCTGTGATCCCAGCCTTTGGCTTCTCAAGGGTGTTGTGTGAGTATAACCAACACTGCCAAGAAGGCAGTTTTCCCTTTTCAAGATCTGATCTTTTTAAAAATTCTCCTCTTCCAAAGTATGACGGCTGAGTATAACCAGTAGGATTGAGTGATCTCCACTCACAGCCCTGGGCAACACAACAGCCTCACTGACCTCCCACAGCCTAAGGAGCACTGGGCAGGTGCATTTTCCACCACACAGACCTCTTTCACCAAAGAGAGAGAACAGCTCCAAAAAGCCACTGGTCAAAGAACCTTGCCCAGGCCTTCAGCAGCCTTCCTAAATATGAATGAAAAATAAACTTAGACACATCCAGTCCTGTCACAGCTCCATGAAACCCACAGGTTTGCTCACGAGGATGAGGACTGCTCGGTGAGTTCTGCTTTCTCCTCTCCACACAAAGATGCATGAAGCACATAGGCATTGTTTGTCTTCAGAAAAACACAGTGTAAAAGTCTGAGTGATTGTAAATTATTAGCTAAATTCAGTGGTAAAATTGCCAGTGACATCAGCAGAAATTCAGCTACAACAAAAATAAAAATAGTGAGAAAAAAACCACATACAGAGCACTCACAGAGGACCCAATTTCCTGCTATCTTTCAGAATTTTAGAAAAATTAAACTGCTTAGCACACTAAGGTTCCCTTTCTTACAACTCTTTATTTGCTCTGGAAAATGGCTCTTGTTTAAAACCATTTTAACTATGTTGTAAATGGCTTTCATTACCTAGAAGACAAATAATGTATAAATTTCTAGCTGGAAGTTGTGGTGGTGATGTAAAGATAAAAAGCAAAACAGCTTGAGGTATGAAGTCTGTAAAACAGCTTTTTCTCCAAACCAGAAAAAAACAGTTGAGACATTCTTCACATTTCTATCTTGCTCTTGTTGGGTTTCAGCATTTCTGGCTCCACAAAGGAACATGGGTAATGAACAAACATGAACAAAAAAAATGTGCTTAGAGGTTTGTTCAAAGTAGATTTAAAAAAAAAAAAAATCATAAAACCAAAAGCAGAACTGTTTTTTCAAGCATCAAAGATATCTTAAAATAAACTTTAAAAACTCCAAACCCTGAAAACCCACAAAAACTTGAAAGGGCTGTTATAGATACGGAGTAGGAGGCCTGTCCCTCATTACAAAAGGTTAATGAGAAAGAGAAATTAGCTTATAATTCTGCATCACAGTCTAGAATGAGCATTTCTTACCTCAGCTGGTTGAATGTGAAAAGTGTTCTGTATGAGTCTGCCCATGGCAAGACTGTGGACCAATGGCACACAGGCAGTGTATTCATCTCCATGCCCCGTTCCAGGCAGCTTCTCTCTGCTGGTCAGACCAGCCACACACCCAAATGCCAATAAAGAGCAACACTCTTCAGCAGAGCACCTTGTACGGAACAAAACAGACTTAACTGCTCAAATCTTATTTTTGATTAGCACAAAGGCAACTGCCAGTGAGGTCCCTGCAACCACAACATGAACATTAGCTCTCATGCCCAGTAGCATTCACTGCTCAGATTCCAGCCAACTGCCAGGACAGCATTCTTCAATCTTTCTCCCTATTTAAGATATTTAAGCAACATTTACTGATGAAGGACTGAAGGACATGACCTTCCTATGTCAATATATACAGCTTTTTATAGAGCTGTCACTCATACAGCTTACAGCTCTCTCTCTCGTCCCTTCCTCCCCAAGCCAATATAAAAAAGCCATATTTAAGGTTGTAGGGTTAGAGACTCAACAAAAAGGGCAATCCTGAATTGTAAGTGTCAATACAAAGCTACTTCTACCATGCACATCCACTAAAAGCTTTACCTGGCATGACTGCACATAATTACATGCCAATGTGTGTCCTCATGCAGGAGATTGAACTCTATGGAGTTCTTCCTCTACTTCCCTGCAATCATGTGCAAAGTACAACAGAAACAAGTGGCATGCCAAAAGTGTCCAGATCAAGGCCCCACTGATATCTCACACACTGTAGCTTTAAAAAATTTGAAGCCTGAAATCATAGTCAGGCCTGCAACTTGGTCTCAAGGGGAGCCAGAGCATCAGTAAGCCAGAGAAGTCTTTGCATTCCAAGGGGCAGCTTCCTTTACACATGCTAGAATCCTGTCAGCATGACCCTTAGGAAGGGATGCAGGAAACAAGACTTTTCTATTTTAGGAGGCAGCATTATCACAGAATCACAGAATGGGTAAAATTGGAAGGGATCACAGTGGGTGATCTGGTCCAACCTCCCTGCTCAAGCAGGGTGATCCTAGAGCACAGGGCACAGGACTGTGGCCAAATGGTTCTTGAATATCTCCAGTGAGGAAGACTCCACAACCTCTCTGAGAAATCTGTTCCATATGGATGGTCACCCACAGAGGACAGAAGTTCCTCCTCCTGTTTAGGTGCATCATTTCCTGCCCATTGCCTCTTGTCCTCCTCCTGTTTAGGTGCATCATTTCCTGCCCATTGCCTCTTGTCCTCCTCCTGTTTAGGTGCATCATTTCCTGCCCATTGCCTCTGCACCATCGAGCAGAGCCTTTGACACAGTCCTCAAGACTGAAAAGGTCCCCCCTCAGTCATCTCTTCTGGAGGCTGAGCAGGCCCAGCTCTCTCAGCGTTTCTTCACAAGGGAGATGGTCCAGTTCCCTCATTGTCTTTGTCATTTTGAGGTCTTTTCTCCTCTTCAAAGCCAGGCCTTCTCAGGACAGGTCTTTTCCTCCTCTAACATCAGCCTCCATAATTATAGCAGGGTCCCCTACACCTCTGTAATTGCCATTCTGGAAGTTCTTTCCCTTCTCTTTATCTATTGCCCAGTCCTGCAGTATTTTCCAGTGGATGCTTGTGGAGAGGGAAATGGCTATCCAAGCTACCAAGAAACCCCATGCCATAGGCATGTTGTAGAAGGGCCTGCTCCATCTCTGCCAGAAACTCAATGTGCTCCACTACCTTCCCTCTAGAAGGATTTTAACACTGCCCAAAACAGTGAAAAAATGGAAAACAAGATTGAAACCACAGCAAAACCCAGAACTACTGCACACACAAATAAGCACCACACCAGGGAAGAAGCTGAACTCCCTTTGCCTTCTCCCAGACCTGCCACTGAATGTGCTGCTGGAAGTAACAAGAGATACCCATTTCCTCCAACTAGTCTAAGCCCTCTGAATGTCAGATGAAAGACCCAAGCTACTCTTAAACTCAAACTGCAGGACATTCCAATGCTCCAGAATGCATTTGACCACTCATCTCTCATTGCCTGGATGGGTAGCAGACAGGGAGTGACAGACCAAAAGCACACCAACAGTGACACACCAACAGCCTGCAACTGCTGCTAGCCTGCCTCAAGCAGAGGGAACAGTAGGTCTCATATTTGGAAAGATCCCAAGACATCATAAACCTGCTGCAGTTTCCCTTTACAGCACATTTCTGTCTCTGATTGCATATACAACCACCAGGGCACAGGCTATAAAGCCCAAGCCTACAGTTAATACAGAGATCTGCCTGCATTTCTAGATGTTTGTTACCATAGCAATACCACAGTGCTTTTTAGCTTGTTTTGTTGCTTTTGGGTTTTTTAAAGTCCCTATCCGGTGCACACAGAGCCAATTCCCAGTTGTGTGAGAAGGAAAGCTGACAGTGTGCTGTGGATGTGGCAGAGCCTCCTGCCTGGGAGCAGGGTGCTGGGAGGAGATGCTCAGCTCCTGCCTCAGCCCCACTGTGACTGCAGGGCTCTGTGTGCTTCGTTCACCAAAGCCATTGCTGACGCCTGCACCCAGCATGGTGTCGCTTCCTACCCACGCTGATCAGCACCACATCACTGCACTTCTTGCCTCTTGGGGAGCTCTTGTGATTAACTTTTCTCAGAACACCCATCGGATTCTTAGGAGCATCCACTTTCAGCTTCTTACTCAAACAGCTCAGCCAAAAGCAGCTTACAAGGCCATCACAAATAACGTAAAGCCAACTTTTTCTTCAATGCTAGAGTTTACTTCAGGGTCTGGTAGTGATCTACAGAAGCCTTAAAACAGCTACCCTAAGACTGTTTTCCAGGCCTGCCATATCAACACACAGCTTGGACAACAGCTTTTTTTCAGCATACCATTTACAGGCTACTCAAAGCATGTGAAAAAGACAAAAAAAGCTGACTGACAGCTATTTACTCCTCTAATATAATTAGAGGAGTAAATGTAGTCATGTTCAGAATCAAGGCTATCCACAGGAGAATCCTTCCAGAAGCAGAAAGAAATACATTCTTTTGCCAGCAGATTTATTATATCTTTTTTAAGAGTCAAACACTTGGTACATTTGGGTAATTTTGGAAAGCTGGCACTTTAGCAACCAATGCCCCAAGCTAGTGGAGCAGAAGAGCTTAGCAGCACACTTCATTAGAAACCAGTGAAGTTAAACAACAGAAAATTGTCTCTCACCATCAAACCTTGTGAGTTATGTCCATCATAAAATGGAACAATTTTTGCACACCCATCCTGCTGATGCACACAACCCACGTGTGTATGCCAGTTCACAGAGGGTAACTGCCTGGTACGGCTCCTGCAAATGAAGAATCATTCCTTAAACACAGGCAGCACACGTTTGTACTGCAACACTAAAGGCCTGGAATTGATAGATATCTGTCAGCCATGCAGAACAAGAAAATGAATAATTTCATTACAAGACAGCAGAAAGGTACCTCTCAAAAGTTCACTGATCTTTAGTCAGAGATTAGGGAAGGAATCATGTTTCTCATTGCAGAAAAGTGATTTTCCTCACTGAAGGCAAAATTGTAATATGAGAAAGACTGCTTCAGAAATGGCTGCCTTTGAGAAAGACAATTGACACGGACCATGCACTGTGGTGAAGGCAATGCAATAGCAATTTATATCTCTGCATTAAGCAGTGTCAACAGTTCAAATTCTACTGTGCCAGGTCTAAGACATGCTGATAAGTGTCAAGAGAAAAGATACCTATCTCAAGGAGGCTGATTAACTTGGGAACACTAAAAAATCCATTAAAATCTCATGGGCAGAGGTACTGCAACTCTCATAGCAATCACAAGTAAATGCTCATTCATTGTGGTTTTAATCAGTGGAGTTGAAAGCATTTCATTGGTTTGGCTGGTGGTGCTGCAAGGCTCAGAGATCACCTCCAGCTAAAGAGGGGTCTACCCACTGCAAGCCACTGGTGACTTTATCAAAAGATATATGTGTGAGTGATCCCATCTTGAGCAAGCTCACCCTCACACAGGAGGGTAACCTGGCTTGTCCCCAGTTCTGGGATGCCCCAAATCCTGCTTACGGGTGCCCAAGACAAGAGAAGCTGGAGAGGAAGGAAGGCAGCTGGGTCCCAGAGCTGCTTGCTCCACCATCCATTTCTGCAGGATGCCTCTGGGGCTTTAAACTAAAGGTATTCAAGACAAACCTCTGCTTGATGGGGATGGAAGTGCATCAGCCAAATTGATCAGGTTTGGCATCTTATTAGGTATGTCAATTATTTTGTTAAATTCAGGGAGGCATTCTGATCTCCAGTGCTTTGGCTCAGGTGTCCAAATTGCTTGCCAGTATTTTGTTTGTACCACTCAAAGAGTAGGAGAAACTATAGAACTGAATTGGTACTTTGAACAAAACAGCAAAGTAAGTACAAAGATAATAAAAATCCTCTGTACTGAAAAAAAGCTCTGCAACAAGAACCTCAAGGCTTTCAGTATATACAGACACAAATAACATGTACAAATCTCCCACACAACTCAGTTCAGAAACTGTGAATGTAGCCATATCTTTGGTTTCCTAAAAAAAAAAAAAATTGTTCTTTTTTTTCCTCATCTGAAAGCAAGGAAGATCTACAGGAATGTTAAATAGCTGCTGTTATCTGCAGTCTAGAGCCAGGGGGAAAAGCAAAAGAAAGCAAAGTTGGTCCTATCTCGCTACTTGCAATGTACTTCCCCTCCAAATTATTTTCCTTTATCCATCCTGCCAGGCCCCCTGCAAGCTCTTCCCATCCCACATCACTTAGATGCTCTGAGTCAGAGGCTGTCAGACTTTCCATCTACAGGTTAATATTCTCTCTCAGTTATGGAGCCTTGTAGGCCAGTGGCTCACACTGCAGGATATTCCCAGCAAGGCTGCTCCAGCTGTCCTTGGAGCTGAACTGAGAGCTGCCTAGTCCAACTGGGGCACCTTTCCACCCTGTCCTCCACTCAGCACTCAGCTGGAGCTGGGGCTGCAGCAACTGCCCCAGCAAACAACCATCTCTAACCTGGTAACACCTCCACACATGAAAGATCCTACGCTTACTCCCTCACCCACCAGATATGCCCTTAACAGACTCCTCCTATTATAACATAGAGAGCAGTATTGCCAGAACCAATTTCCAAATGACTGATACATTTTGTAGGGAAGCAGCAAGTGGGAAAAGCATATATAGAACACCCATCCCCACCCTCTGCTTTCCTACACACATTCATCCCTTCAATCTCTCCCCAGAGCACTGTGTTAACCTGTGTGAAGCAGTAAATTTTTAACCAAGAGGGGGAAGAACTCTGTCAACTTATTTTAGTTAATAATGACTTTATGTTACCCTTCACTGCACACTTTCATGTTACCACGCAGGTAACAGACATCATGCCTCCCATACCCCCCTGGGAATACCAGGCTGACAACAGGAGTTTTCTTTGCAGTCAACCCACCTGAAGCAAAACATTACCAGAATGGTGTCTTCACCTCCACCCAAGTGCTTTAACCTTGAGTACAAACATCATGGCAACAGAGCAAAAGCAGTTTTCCTCAGGGACCACAGCCAGCATCTGATAGAGATAACCTGGCTTTTGCTTCTCCTGTTTCCCCCCACACTCCTTCCAAATACAACTAACATCCCTCAGTGTTTTCTCAGTCCAGCTACTGGAAGATGACCTCTGTCTCTAGACGTAGCAGGGCCCACATCTCCTGCAGGTATAGGACTGCACTGGCTCAGCCTCTGCCTCTCTTACAGCCCAAAGGGGAGGCAGTACCCAGGGACAAGGTAATACAGGCATTATTTGCAGACAGATGGAGGGATATCTTGGTAAGAATAGTTTCTCCTGCATTTCACAACCATCCAAAAAGTGTCTCTACCAGCACCTGGCAAAATCTGGAGGAATGGCATAGGTTGCTCATCATAACCTGCAGAGCAAAATATAAGATTTGTGCCCTCTCAGAGCCAGAGGAGCTTGCCTGCAGGATCTCAAATCAAATATTCTCACTTCTTTCAGCAAGCCACCACACCTATCTACTGCTTCTGTCATTTGTGTGGTCCCATAAAGATCTTTTAGAGGACACAATCAGTGATGTTCACAAGACTGCAGTCATTCTTCCAGCGCCCTTGAGAAATAGATTAACACTCCCTTTCCATCTCAGCTTAAAGGGAACACTGCAGAGCACAAAATGGCTTCATCAAACGTCTGCTTCCAGATCTACCCAAGTCCTTCACCCAAAAGACCTTGCTATTCTGAAACCCACAGTGTTTGATTTAATTAACTGCTTCCAGCAGCGCAAAGCAGCCACTGAAGAGCAGGTCTTCATGAAACACATTGACCTAGCTTTTATGCTTAAAGGACAGCTGAAAATACCAGCTTTGACATACTGTGAGAGCCAGAGTAGGATTTGGCCCAGTACAGTACAAGTGAGCCCACCTGCTACAATGCTGGCCTTCTCAAAACACACTTTCTCCATTCCCCCTGTAAGCGCCCTTGTGGGTGGGCTTCCCCATCTGCCTCTGCCTGCCACACTGGTCCTCAAGGCTCCAGGGCTGAGGACAAAGTCTTTGCCAAGTTAGAAGAGGGCTCAAAACTCATGTCTGAGACAGCTTCCATACGTTCACTTCCTTTTTAGTCAGGGAAGGAAACATTTCTCCTCAGCCATCTGTTAATACCATGATATCCATCTGGAGGGGAAGAAAGGAGACAAACCAGCTAAAAGAAAATTTCCCCAAGGAGATGAATGGGGGTTATTGGCTAAAAAACCCACCAAAATCAATTCTGCAGTAGTCCAATAGTTCCTAGCTTAGGAGAAGGGCCCTGCTGTACCCCCAGCAAATATTTCAATAAGGCTGATGTGCTTTGCAGCCTGCAAGATGTTCTTGCTTTATTCTTTAAAAAAGACACAGACCTTTCAAAACCTGAAGGTAAGCAATTAATCCCTGGTGCTGGAAGCTAGTATTCACACAGAAGAACCTAATAAGCCATTTTGAACCTCTAATTCTTGAACTTTGCACAGAAAATGGACTTTCTCTTCTTTGAATGCTTCCAAAATGGCATGCCTTGGCCACCTGAGGGAGGGCAGAGAGAAAAAGCAGGGTGCAAGATGTACCCCAAGCCAAGCTGTTCAATTTTAAATTATCATAGCAAATTATTTTTTTGCACTCTATCCCTTCCTTTCTAGTGGCAGTATGGGAGAAGAGCACATAGATGTTTTAGGAGAGGGCAGCTGTTAAGATTTCAGCATGCTGTGATTTTCCCCCTTTATCCCAGCAGATAAAGATATTTTTGAATATGCAAGTTTTAAGCATTTGCTGATCAACAGATAGCAAGCCTTGTGGAACTACCACAACTTAAAAGTCACTTGTTCATTAACTAATTAAAAGCACAATAATGGTTATAGTATCCCATGAATTCTCTACCATTCTAACACCCACATTTTTAAATGGTAGCACAGCAATGTCATAAGGGACCTCATCTTTCTGCAGACATCAAGGACTGAAAGGATATAGAAATAGTAAACAAGAACAGACACATTTCTGAGGAATTTCTGAGGATGTGATTAATCGCTATCCCCTGCCATAACAACAAGAGAAAGATGCCCATGTTTATGATGAATTCTTCTAATCAAGAACCCTGTGCAAATGGCATATGTTTCACATGAGGGCTTTTGTCTGAACCAGAAACCAAGTTCAAGGATAAAATTCAATTGCATAGCAAGGTAAGCACAAATCACAGGGACACTCTTCCCTCTGCCAGGCAGGAGCCAATGAACCATTCCTGGACAACTCGTTACTGTCTGCCTCATTTGAGCCACTTTTACAAGGGCCTTCACCTCGCAGCATTGCAAGATGTCCCACTTGCAAACAGAGACCTGCACTCTGAATGCTGCCTCCTAAAGATACCCAGTGAGGAGAGGCATCATCCTCAGGGCAAAGCATGCTGGCACTGTGCATCAGCAGGGTGTATTCACTTCAATTTTCCTTATTAGCCCTGCCTTCCCTGCAGAAGAGCCATGACTATTTAAACATGCACTGAAGCTCCAAGGAAGGGGATGTCAGTTAAATGCCCAGCGGGAAAGACATTCAAAGAGAAAGTCAATGGAGCCTGAGCAATCAGTGTAAATCAAGACTTTAACCTTTCTGAGCCTCCTTCAGACTCTTGATCTGTAAAAGAAGATGCTTAAACACTTACCACATTTCTGAAGACTCAAGTGCACATGACCTGTCAATGCAAAAAATGTTTATTACTGAAAGTACCAATAGAAGTGTTTCAGTCTTATTGTCTGTGGACTGTTTTCCCTGTAAAAACCATTGGGCAGAACAGATGCCACTACAAGTCTGTTTAATGTAGATATATGGATTCACTTTCAACGTGTACCTCTCTGGTAGATAGACCCTTAGCTTGATGCAATATCCAATTCCTACTAATCTGACACTTCTGACAGCAATTAAGTCATAACTACAGCAGCCAGTATCCCAGCTTCTGGTGCATAAAACCACAGTTTCTGTTTATTGACCAGCAGAGAGAAATCTGGCTGCCTGGCAGCTGAATCAGATGGGAGTAGCCCCTTTCCAATGCAGCAAAGAAAACTTCCAAAGAAAATCATCCTCTATCCACTGCTCTCTGGGGTAACACAATTAGGCCATGACATACAGACAGGTCATTTAATACAATAGGAAAAAATCCACTGATAGCATTTCCCTTGCCTGAATGCAAGGCAGGCTGTTAAATTACCTCTGAAGGAGCAGACAGGCCTCTCTAAGAGCAATCCTCTCTTCCCAAACCACACATCTTTAAAGGGCAGCCAGCTCCAGCCCGGTCACATTGAATTCTGCTCTGTAACCCCAGCATCCTCAGATAATCTTTCCTGCTGGTTCCAGACACTGGTTCCAATCTGGCTCAATATACACTAATATAGATAAAACCATAGCATTGTGCTTACTGCATTTTATACTGGCAACCTATTTAATGGAACAGGGGAAAGGAAGAGCTATCAGATAGTTTCTGTACCTCCCAAAGCAAGCCAGAAGCCATGGTGTCATTTTTGCAGGAGGCAGTCAGCATCTGCAGGGAGGCTGCAGTTATTTTAAGGCAATATTAAGAGTCCACATTTCAGTGAACAATTAAATATTTAAAATGTATTAAAATAGTTTTAAATATATTTTAATACTTCCACACTTTCTCTATCCTAGGAGAACACAAAAAAGCCAAAAAGTCTTGCACTCCACACTTCTTCAAACATCTTTCTCATCCCAAAGAAGCACCAAGCAAACTCCTCCAATTCAGATAAGCTAGTTCAGTAAATCAAGGAGAATACTGCCATTACACCATCACACTCTGAGAAATGTACCAAATCAATTTCATTAAAGCTAATGGAGTTTTTTTAAAACATGTTTTTGAGAAATGGACAGTGACAAGTTCTTTCAGGTCAACAATTACTAAAGCACAGTATAAATACCTTCCTCCTTGCCAGCCTTGGTGTCTGTCCTGAAAACAGATCACTGAGCTGCCCTCTAACACTGAAGACATTCCCATGCAGTTGTTTATCACACACTTTGGTAACACTGGAGGTACTGAACTGGCAGGAGAATTGTACACAGTTCTTCTAGAAGCACAACGTTTAGGGAGCCTGGATGGCACTACCAAACAGGTGGGGATTTTTTACTCACCCTTTTCAGAAGCAAAGGTATTTCTTTTAGATCAGGCTTTAGGTCTATTTTGGCCATCTTTTCCCCTCAAGTAAGTCCAAAGAGCCCATTTCTGCTTACAGTGCAGAGCCATTCTGAAAAACCAATTCTGCAGAACAAATTCTGTCCCACTCCCACTACCCCAACAGCACCATGTGGAGATATTCAAGAAGCAATAGCAAGTCTGTGTCAAACAGGACAGACTTACTGAAGGATGTTGAGTTGCTTGTGCTTGTTAGGAGCTTTCTCGAGGTGGCATAGTGCTGCTGACCTAGAAACATCACTCCTCACCCCTCTGATCAGGAGAGGTGCTCTCCAGCATGCTGCAGAACGGGTTATCCAGCTCAGGTACAGGCTGTACCCTGGGGCCCCTCACTTAAGAGTGCCAAGTTCTCCCTGCCTGCAATACAGAATTATTGGCAATATGACCCAGTATCACCCGCCAAAACAACAGTGGTAAAGCCCTGGCCATCCATTTGTAACTCTCCATCTTCCAGCTGATGTTGTCCAGACTGCTGGAGCCTGAACTGGGCAAGCACCCCTTCTCAGCACAAAGCTGGCTCTGCAGTGGCAGCAGCAGATGCCCGACATTCAGACTCCTGTCTGAAGGAAAATGAGAACAACCAGCCTAATTCACCCGTGTAAAATTCTGCTCCTACAAAAGCAGACAATGTTGCTGCACTTGCATTTGACTATTAATAACCCGTGGGGAAAAGGCCACATGCCCAGTCAGATGGTAGTGCCCGTGACAACTTGTGCCACATGCCACCAACCAGGCATACAAGAATTTCAGCATCCAGCACTCTGCTTTTATCTGCACAAAGAACAGGGCAGCAAGACAATGAACGAGTGCGTGCTGCAAACTCCAGGAACGTATTCCCTGATGAAAACTCTTTTTTCTTCCTGCAGAGAGAATGATTAAAAGCGTTACAGTGTATTTTCCACTCAGAAGAGCGAATTACACAGAATACTGGTTTAAGCACGTGGTTAAGGATGTAATTTGGCATTAAAAACAATGTAACACAAGGCACCTCACTTCACCCTGATTAGGTTGAGAATGTAAGTCTTCAAAAGCAGAATTGAAATGAAGAAGCACCATCAGCCCCAAGAAGCCCTGCTGTTCATCACCCCAGCCAGTCAAGGAGTGTTTCAACCCCATTCAGCAGCTGGGCTGCAGTGGGAGAAGCTGAAGCTTCCAGAGCTCAGCAAACACCCTGAGATTTACTCCACTACAGCCTGGTGAGGAAGTTAATCATTATGAGAAGTCATGTTGCTACGCGGTAACAGGTTTAATGATTAACATTTACACATCACCAGGAAGTTTTTTCTAACCTGTCTCGTGTCCTGGCAGCTTGTTCTCAAATGCTACTTCTTCCCTGAAAATGAACGTGCAAAAAGAAATGCACAACCAAAACACAAGGTGGCATTTGAGGTAACTGAGGTAATCAGGGAGAAGGGATTTCCCAGGATGCTCCCTCCAGCCACAACCCATATTTGTTTCCCCCCAAGGTGTCTCAGTTCACTCATGTTACATAAAATATGTGCCAAAGTGGTTTTAGGTGGCCAACACATCACTGGTCACAGAAATTATGAGGGGTGGGGAGGTAATCCAAATATATTATCAATGCAAAATGTAATGAGGGATGGCCAGTTACAATAGGAGCTACCACAGGACAGAGTTTTAATTGTCTCTGGGATAGTAACTGGAATCCAGTAGCAAATTCATTTAATATGTTGGTACACAATTAATATCCAAGCTGTCTTGGCTTCACTGGTATTTTCATCAGAGTTAATAACCAGAGGTTAGCAGCTCTCAATAATGCTTTGTTTCCTTTCAGCAGAGCTCAAGGCTTAGCCTCAGCTCTCCATCAGGGGAATGGGGGAAAGAATGTTTTATATCCCCAACTCTTTATCTCACTCATGTACAGAGGTTATAAACTCCAGGACAGAAGCTGTCTTTTCTGTCCACATTTGCACAAAAGAGCCTGCAGTCTGGACAGTCAAAGCGATCTGCAGATAAACAGGAAGCACCCAGCAGTACAGGCCTTGTGTGAGGTCTGGGATAGGAGCAAGACAAATGAGAGATGTCACACAACTCTTACATGCAAATTGCTTGAAAAAGGATGGCAAGGCAACTGGTAACTCCAAGCAGGCTTGTGGTAGCCCCTAATGGTTTAATTATTCAACTGGTCTCCCTGTCTCACTCTCTCTTCACAGAACATGTCCCCCACATTCAGAAAGACCCTGCTACAGAGACACACGCAGCTGTGAGCTGTGCACTCCCCTTGTACACAGAGTTACACCTAGGGCAGGGAAAAGGAGTTTTCATGGAGAACAGATTCTCCCCAGGTCTGTCCTTTTGCACCTGAACCCTCAGCACACTGCCAAGCCTCACCCAACTCCTACCAAGCAGTTCCAGGTAATGGCTGGAGTCACCCCCATGGCAACCCAGGGCAAATCTGGTCTCTGCATTGCACAGATGCTGAGCCCACCCCAGGATAAGCAGCACCTGACTCAAATGGCTCACAACTGACAGGCACTGATCAAAATGCGTCTAAATTTATCCCTTTCAGATAAGGGACAGTGATATGGGAATTTATCTTGGGAAGAAAAATATTGAACAGAAAATTTAAAGCAAATTCCTCAATGGAAATATTTTCCATTCAAATTCAACTCACTCACCTGCTCAAGACCACAAAGATACACATTGTCTCTAATGATTCAAAATAACCTTCTGGCAACATGTTTCATGGCTGTCCTTGCCACACAGAATGGTGAAGACCACACTTTAAGCTCTGCACAGGGCCAGCAAATTAAATGCAGCAGTGGGAGATGTATTTCTACCAGAATTATAAAAGTACCAGCAGAAAGCTGGACAAGAAAATTGATGACGTACTGTGGATACTCAAAATCTACCTAGTCTTTATGACTCTATCACAAGACTTAGTTTAGCAAGTTCCTGGATGTTTAAAAAACACCATGTGCAGCATTATTTCCTAAATTCTTAGACTGACTGCTACATGAACTAGGGAATCCAAATGGTCACCCTGCATTTCTACTTTGTAACACTTTCAAGTATTCTTTCATGGTGAACAGCACCAGCCAGCCACACCCCTCCCTCCTGTGCCCCCCAAAAAAACAAGTCAAGATTCTTCATTTAAAGTTTAGATCTTGGATTCTTCTGAAGCCAAGATGAAGGAGCTGTGCAGAATTGTGTACTGGGGTTTCTGAACGTGCAGCCCCCTGGCAGGAGCAAGTTCCTCTTGTACACTGGTGAACTGGGCAGCCTTACACGGCTCCATGGGTACAGGAGGCACAGAAGAATAAGAAGGGCACTCCTTGATACACCCAGCTCCCACCACCACTCTCCCCTGCTGCAGCTGCTGGTCCTGCCCAGCTCTGTGCTCCTGCCCCCGGCAGTCTGTGGACACAGACTAATGAAAACGTCCTGCTCAGACCCTGCAATAATGCGGGCACAACATGGTAGGGAGAGTTTTCTCACCTTTTCTTCAGCACTTGCAGTGGTGTTAATACCTGTTTATCCATTCTTGGCCATTCTTTATGATGTCTCTTAGGAGCTATTGGGCAAAAGCAGAAGAAAAATACAGAGCATTCCAATCCCCTTTAAGCTCAATGCGACAATTTTAATCCTCTAACTAAAAGGAAAGAGGGGGAAAAATGAGATGGACTGTGACAGGTTGGAAGGACTAAATCCCCGTTAACTAGGGCATCAAGATTTAAAGGGCTCAGCTTTGCACACATCAAATGTCTCACAAAATCCTCACAAGAACACTGTCCCCTCCAATTCCTCAGTGCAAGTGGAGACCCACTGTCCCAAGGATGCTGGCAGTGGGCAAGAGAACACTACTGCCATGACACTACCATGCCATGACTGATGCATCCAAACCCATGGGGGTGGCAGAAGCACGCAGGTAGCCCTTTTGAGCAACAGATACAAGGGGTAGCAGAGGTACCAGCCACCCAGGGCAGTGATGCACAATTAACAGCTGAACAGCAGCAGAGAGAAGAATAGCCATAACTTGTATTTCACATTAGCCCTGCCACACACAATGATTTGTATCACCCCACCATGTTTACTTTCTACTCCAATATGTCTTCCCTGAAAATGAAGCTTTAGGCCCAGGAAAATTAATGAGTAAATAATTTACAATGCATAATTTTTAATAACACTGTCAGGAGAGTGATGCAGGCAGATCAGCAGATTTTTCCTATCACCTGATGTGACTCAATCTGTATCTTGTGCTGTAAGGACAGTGTTTGCTTTCACTGTTAGCTACCTCCTCATGGCTCACCTAACATGCAGCATGAGACTGATGTCTGTTCAAGAACCTGACCTGAGCCAGCAGCCCAACTGCTCACTTAAAATCCTTTCACACTCAGCCAAAGGCAGCTTTTGATAGGTGCTTGCGCAGCTTCTCCAAGGCCAGACCTCGCTTGACCTCATCTCATCATTGCCTGGCCTGATAGATTCAGTTAGTCCTGATGGAATACTGATTTCCCAGCCCTTCCCAAATTTCCTTTTGGGCTGCCCAGCCAGTGTGGTCCAGTTTTGCCAGCCAGTTTTCCCAGCCAGAAATGCATTTCCCAGACTGGAAATGCCCTGAAATGTCCCATAGGGCCACTCAGCTAGCAGGCATGGCACAGCAATGTGGCATTCCAAGGCACAGCTCAACCAAACGCAGGGAGGATACAAACAGACATCAAGTTCATTCAGATTTGTTCCAAGAGAATTTTTGGAAGGGTTATCTCATTGCAGAGCATCCATCCTTCTGCTGCCAACCCAAGTTCAGTATAAACATCACCCTGCACCTGGGCAATGAGAGAAACACCCTGTGCTCACCCCAGCCTGCCCCTGACAGAGAAGCCAGCTCTGCAAGTGAAGCACCAACAGGGATGTGGCAACGGAGCATCCCTAGGCCAGAAACAGGGCTATGCCCCCTGTTTTTCACTGCTCCTGCCAACCCCTCAGAGGTCACTGTGAGAGGCTGCTCCCTATCTTTAGGCATAAAACAAGTAGTTCAGCCAAATGGAGACATTTCAGAAGGTTGGGAGACAAACACAGCCTACTCCATCAGCAGTCTGGTGGCTGGTAATTCCTACCACACAACCAGATGTGAATCAATCTCACTGAAAGGTACAAAGAAAAAAAAATCCACCAAAAATGACAGACATATTACAGCACCTGGGAAATACAGCATGATCACACACACCAGGACTTGGCAGTGAGCCCTTGCACCATTCACAGTTTTTAACTCCAATACTTTACCATTATTTTTCACAATTTCAAAAGACTACAGGGAACTACATAGGAAGCACACAATTATTTCAATTTCATTGTGTGGATGTGATGGCTCCCATTTTTACTGCCACTGTATCCAGATTCCTGTACTCAGAGACTAACTGAGCAGTTACCCAAGGAGCTGCACTGCTTCTTAAAGCTCTTATACACTCTTCCTTACTCATTACACTTTTTACTGCATACTTGATACCAAAAGGCACAAAGTTACAGCATGGCATTACTGGGCATGACATTCTCTGGCACCAAATACTTTGTTCAGGGTACTCAGCAGGCAAGCAAGCTTTATTTTTCCAGTTTTGTGCTGCAGAAAGGTTTTTTCGGAGAACCTCTGAAGACACTTTCATTGGTTAGAAGCACTTTTCCAGCCAAGCCCTAGCTGTTTCAGGGCAGTTATCCAAAACAATAAAGGCAAGAAAAATAGTCCTTCTTTTTCCTCACAAAATGTCTGATACAGATTTCAGCACAGGTGCTTTCTCTCTTTGCTACTGTTAAACAAAGCCTCCTCAAAAAGATCATATTACAGCTTACAGATGAAAAATTTGTAAAGTGGGAAAATTGAAAACAAGAGGTTAAAGCAGGTAATTTTCTGTGGCTTTAGCTGAATGTCATCAGTGACCATGCTGTAACAGTCAGAAGTTAGAGCACTGCCCCAGCCCAACCATGGCAGCCTTGAAGCCTGAGCTGCAAAGTCAACCCTCCAGCTCCACCATGGCAGGACAACCAACCAAGCATCATCTCACCAGCCAGAACAGCTTCCCAGCCCAGGGGCAGCCGCATGTGGCAGCCTCATTCACATCCTGGGGATGCACAGGGACACAGTGGCACTGCAGAGGCAGCTGAGGCAGGTCCCTGCAGGGACCATGCCCCTGAAGGAGGCGAAAGAAAGCAGCGCCAAAGGGAGCGTGCAGCTGCCTATCAGAAACCTGGTCTCTACCAACACTGAGAAATTACCCATATGCTCCAAGCACATCACAACATGGGTAATTTCTCTGCAGAGACAGGGCCCAAGAGACCACTATATTCTTTTTTACTTGTCTCCACAGCCCCAGACACAACTGGGACATGGAAATCTGAAGCGGACAGTCCACCTGCAGTCCTTTATCATTTTTATTAGTTGCAAGAATATGTGCTTGTAAAGACACGGCAAAAGACAGCAGTGTGTAATACACAGCCTTTTCTAACAAATCCCATTGTTCAGTGCATGAAGCAGCCTGTGCTGTGCCTTCAACACCTTCCTCTTGCAGCAGATCGGCCCTGACCTGCTACATTTCTGCTAATCCTGTTCCTTGTTCAGAGGATATACAAAGGGACGACTCAACCACATGTTTTGCTAAGGTTATCTCTCTCATCTCCAGCCCTTTACAAAATGTGCAAGCTAAGCTGCCCAAAAGCCCTGTGAAGTAGATAAAATTTTCATTTTAGACTGTGGGGAAACAGAGGCATATGAAGAGCCTGTAAGGAAGATGAGTTCAGCTCAGTCAATAATGCAGCTCAGCTCCTACTCCACGGGTCTCACTGTGCTTCAATCTTTACCTTAATGCAACAGTATGGGGAGTGCTGTGGATCATGGCCTGGGCACCAGACACAGTGCCAGCAGTGCCAGCTGACAGGACAGCCCCAAGGAGCCCACAAGCCCACTGCAGGAGCTGGCAGACAGGGCTGGAGTGGCACATGAGAGCAGCATCCACGAGCAAAACAGGAAAGAGAAAGCAAGGTCCTGGGACTCACACTGAGGTGACATGGAATAGGAACAACCAGCTGGCATTCTATGGGGAGCCAAGGAAGAGCAAGAGGTCCCACTTTGCTGGGCTCTGCCCTGGGCTTCCCCTGCAGAAGTGAGACAGTGCACAGCTGAGCCAGGGTCCCCTGCTGTCCCATCCTTCATCCCCAGTACATTTGCCTCTGTTTGTTTCATTGCCTTTGTGCTCTGAGTGCTTTTCTAACAGGAATAATTAAGTCAGTATTCAGTGCTCCAAAATGGACGGTCCCAGTTCAGTGCCACAGAAACAAAACATCTTCTCCCCTTGCCTTTTAAGTGACTCTCAACCTGCCTGCTTTGGGATAAAGTGTCTGGACCAAGTTTCACCATGGCAAACAGCAACCTGAGATATCTATCAAAGCTTTCTGTTTCCAGCAACACCATTACATTTTTAGGTTTTAAATCTTAAGACAGTTTTGTATATGCAAAGATCTAACTGAGGAAGAGGCTGCATACTAAAGAATGCTTCAGCTCGCTAAAACTTGCAACTGCTTCACCCACTGATTTAATGAAAAGGCTCTAGTAAAATAAATCATGTTCAGGAGCACTGCACTGGCCCTCCCCTCACCTCTACACACCCTCCCAGGCTGCCCAGACCACCACGTTCCCCAAGCCCCAGCTACCTCACTGCAGCTACAGCATCATTTTGATTAACAATTAAGGCCAGTGGTTCCAATTGGATTTTATTAACATCACTGTTGTGAACAATTTCCTTCATTTTCATTTCATTTTTATGCATCACAAGGACCCCTGGGACAAATTAAATATAAAATAATTTTCTGCCACTTAGGCAAACAGCAGCCATTCCCACATTTTTAAAACATAAACATTGTAAATAAAACATTACACCGTCAAGCTGTCACTGAATCTTCCTCCTGCAGCAATACGCTTAGAGAAAAGTTACCAAGTCATCCTTTCCCAGGGAGCTGGCACAGGCCCCATGTGCCATAAGAGAGATGCCAGAGTTCCAAAAAAAAAAAAAATCAGTACTGCAAAGTTCTGGCCACAGCATGAATGGCTGGCACAAAACTCCAAGCATTAAGGGCTGTGTCCCCCACCCCGATACAAACTGGGAAGAGCAGAGGCCATACAGGTGCTGGGAAGAGCCAGGCAGGTGCTGGATTTTGGCAGTGGAATGGGCCAGGCTGAACAGCACAGACAAACCCAGCAACTGGCAGCTTCTTTTCCATCTCATTTCCAACAGCCCAGATATCTGCAGAGCCACAGGGAGCAGAGCTGCTTTGCAGGATGGTAGGACAAGAGAGATGAAGTTTCCTCCACTTTTCCTTTTACTTGAAAGGAAGATGTTTCAAGAAAACAAGAGCATTTTGCGAGCTGTTGAACGTGGCAACTTCACTGGTTTGCTCACCTTCCTGGCCTCAAGGTGTGCTGCTGATGCAATTTTGCGAGCTGTTGAACGTGGCAACTTCACTGGTTTGCTCACTGTACCTTCCTGGCCTCAAGGTGTGCTGCTGCTGCTGCCATGGTGGTCTGGCTTACGGGCAGCATCACAGCCCTGGGGAGACCACAGAGCCTCCCGTGCTCTGCCCACGTGTGCAAACTCAAACACAGACACTCAGCATAAGAGCAGAAAGAAACCTACAGAGCCATATGCGTGATCCTTACCCCAAAAGGCAGGAGACTCCAGAAGGACCAACCTGCTGTGAGTAAAATGGTAAGGAAGCTGTTCAAATGAACTGTGGCACCTCATTAAAAATTAGGCCTTTTCTCTTCACAGAACAGCAGGTCATGAAATTAAGCCTGACAATATGCCAATGCAAGGAAATAGTGCTGATCCCCCTCTTGCTGTGTTTGTTGGGGTTTTTTATTTATTAAGGATCCACCTGGAGTTACATGCCTGAGGCTAGAAGACCTGCCTCCAGGGAGGCACACATGCAGGAGCCTCATGGGATACAGGTCCCTGAAAAATTGTATCATTTAGCAAACCATTAAAGTTGCAGCTTATCCCAGTTGTGAGGAAAACAGCATCCTCTGAAAGCTGTGCACAGAGGAAATGTGATGAAGGGATGAGAATAAATTCATGCATGACCAAGCGGTGAACATCAGCCAGCACCTGCTCTGTGGGTTCAGATACCCAGGAGCCAAAGGCAACACGAAACAAAAGCAGCAGAGCGTGCTGTTAACTAGATGTTCCAGGGTCTGAAGAGCGTACATCAAGGTGGTCTTACTTGATGGCAAATACAAGCATGGCTAAATGTGCCAGTTTGGCAATTCAGAGAAGCAGGTAAAGCCCAGCCACTGCCTGTTTTCTGGCTAAACAAGATGTGGGAATTAAACAATTGACATCTTTCCTCGCCAACTTGTTCTTTGCCTACACACACCACCTGTTCTGAGCCAAGCATCCCAGTGGAGTCTCCTGCTTGCTGTCTCACCACAGGCTTGTGACACACAGTTCAGTGCTGTTTGCAGTGCATTTAGAAACCCTTAGCTACAAGGAAAAAGGGTGCCTTGATCTCATCTCCCCAGTGCTCATTTTACCTGGCTGAGCACAGAGGTAGGGAGCAGCCAGGAGGGCTGAGCTCAGGTCACCTGAGCCAGCATTACAATCCAGGGCCTCTCCACTGCCAGACTGGCTCCAGTGGGCTCACAGAGCAGCTACACAGCTCACAAAGCTGGCAGGATGGAGACAAGAGACAACACACCAAAATCCAAAGAGCAATTTACAAAGATAAGAGGCATCATACTTGCTCCAAAGAGCAACAGGGCACAAGCCTAACACAATTCAGAGCATTTAAATAATGATACTTTTATCTCCACCTTCCAGGCATGTTGCTGTTTCCCTGCCACCCCAGAGAAGTCAGCAAGCTGGAGAACCCTGTGGGCAACCTCACATCCTGCATTTGACTAGGGAAAAGGAGAAAATACTCCCACCCTCAGCTCACAGTCAGCCAACAGAAAAATCCCTCTTTCAAAGCTGCCTACCAACCATCCCTCGCGCTAACAAGCTTTGCCCACGCTGCAGCAATGGCCTCGTCTCTTCACTGGGACACGAGTGCGCTGGGCGAGCCTGCCTTGCTGCAGTCTTTGGACAGGGAGGAACAGAGCCCTGGGCTCTGCTCATCACTGCCATCCTAAAGCAATATGCAGCACATGGTGAACAATGAACCACCTGTACATAGTGCAGGAATGATGCCAAAGCCCTTCTAACAAGACATAGCACAGCTTCTGGCCTTTGGAAATTTCCTGGAGACAGGAAACAACCTTTTGCCTAGAAAAGACAGAAAAGAGTCCAGGGAGGAAGCTCATCTTCCAAAAACACACAAGCTAACTCTCAGAGGTCTTAGGGCTCCTTCTAATCTATATGAAACTATGATGTGCTCTGGAGAAAAAAACGTGGTACTCACTTGTGTTTCTACTCTCCGTGGTAAGTGGAAGGAGAAGCATGCAGGGGCTTGTCATGTCACCAAGAGAACCCTGCCATTTGCCAATATCTGAATTTTCATTTCAAGCATCTGTAGAGCCTGTTTGTGAAGAGCTTATTGCAGAGAGGCCACATGTCAAGATTTCTATCTATAAAGCAGATATCTGTAGGATCACTATTAATGCACAAGCTGTTTCTGGGACACTGATCTCTGACAGCTCCATGCCTCAGCTTAAATATTCAAAGATTTCCCTGCTGACTCCAGGAGTCAGACATCCAGATTTTAAGTTCAAAGTTGTGCTAATAAATATGAGGTCAACAAATAAAAAACTGTTTCAAGCTGAGACTTGCAATTGACTACAGTGTTTACCTGAGATGATTTTTATTCTTCACATTAAGAGAGAATAAAGAAGAAAAACAGAAGCCCAGAAAGCACTTCAGTTTTTAAACCCATGCAATACACTTTCACTTGCCCAGGATTTGAAATGTCATAGCATGGATACAAGAGCAGAACTCTTGGACTCACTTATCCAAAAGAAAGATTTTTTTCTTTTTCCCAGGCAGAAAAGCAGCCAATTTTAGAAAATTGAAAAAATATTTTTCCAGAGACCAATAAGTCACATGAGTCACCCTTATTTGCAGATGAGCCCAAACCTGAACTCCAACATCGTCACTCATGCAGAGCAGAGGAAACCAGAAGCTGAATCCAAATGGGCAGCTTGTCTCTGGCTTTGCAGAGAGCCAGGGGATAGAGAGCACGCAGAGCACGAGCGTGCTCTTTATACACGACCACCATCGTACATTAATCAGATAATCTGACTTTGAGGGGAACGAACTCGGGGTTGAGGGCTCTGCTGCCAAAGGACAGCTGCTTCTCTAGGTTTGTTATTTCTCCACTGGGGCAATGGAACTGGCACATTTCCTGTGCTGGCTGGGAGAGGCTAGTGCACTGAGCTGGGGAACAAAGGTGGCCACATGCTGAGGACAGTCTGCACAGCTACTGCCCTGGCCTGACCAGCCCTCAGGCTCACTGCTCAGACCCTGCTAGATGCCACACTCCGAGGGACAGTGCTGTCCCCACAGCTCCACCAACCTTCCTGCCCTGTGCCCACACGCAGTCACCTCCCTGCTCCTGCCCCAGCAGCGCTGGCAGAGGCCAAGGCTGGGACAGCTCATTGTGCAAGCCTCATCACTGCTAAGCCTGTCAGGCTCCCACAGCCATAGCACTGCATAGTTACATGAGTACACACACTGCATTTTACCACCTTGCCTCTCACAGCAACCCACCAAACCCTTGGGAAACCTGCGTGCTAGAGGGAAAACCCAAACACCACAAACCCTTCCTGTTTCCTTCTCTATCCAAATACATCATGGCAGGTCAGGATGTGAAATTTGCACCATGCCCCACTACCAGGTGCATAAGGAGATGGTCCTCCTTCATCTCAGCTGCTACTGAAAGCCCTGGTGGGAGGGCTGGCACATCCTAGGACCCCAGTTACAGAGGGGCTTGAGATGCAAAGGATGATTGCTTTTCCTTGCTAAGGGATTTCAGGCATGGAGCAGCACTGGAATGATTTACACAGTTTGGAGAGCAGGACCAGATTTGGAGTGGCTGTTGTGCAGCAGTGTATCTTGTAAGGAGAGGCTTTGTGGTTAGCCATGAGCACATACTGCCCCCTCAAACAGCAGCAACATAATCACGTGTGGCACTGCCACAGCATCCTCCTCATGAGGATTTTAAGGTGCTTGGCAGACAATATGGATTCATGTAACCTCACAAGCCCTCTGAGAGGGAGTAAAGTAAATGCTATAAAAAACCAGAAGGGATAAGCGGGGGAACAGAGAAATAAAACTGCTACACCAGCATGTTCAAGTTCACACAAGAAATCAGAGGCTCAGGGGCAGCTTCCTCTGCCACTAAGGTGGAATCAAAAAAGCAGGACTGCTCCAAATCCTCAACTCAGCCCTGGCCAGCCTAAGAGCATTTCCCAGTGCACCCAAAGGGCTTCAGCAACAGCAGCACTTGCACAGAGCTCCTCACCGTGTTCACTTCCACAGTCCTGCTCCACAGAGGCTCCAAAGCAGAGCAGCCTGAACTGCCGGCAGCCCCCAGCCCTAGTGAGCAGCAAATAACAGGAGTGCTCTGTCCAAGAGCCTCAGCCTTGACTTTTGAGTTTCAGCAGCTGCAAGCAATGGCCAGGGGGCTCAGCTGAAGAGTTTCCACCCTGCTGCCTCAGGGCTGGGACTGCTCTGACAGCATTTTCCAAACATTCACAGGGCTTCCCAAACACCTATAAACACTTCCCATCCCCGCTTTACAGGTGAAAGAAAGCGAGACACGGGCCAAAAAATCCCAGTGCCAGCCAAGGAGGGAGGCGGGCAGCCCTGGCGCCTGGCCCCTGCTCGACTCTGACCGGGCTGCTGCTTTTGTTCGCTTCCATGTGTGCGTAACCAGCTGACAAATGGATTCACAGCCAAAGAGTGACACACAGTGCAGCTCCCGAACAGCTTCAGCTGGATCACTCCTGGAAATGGTATTGCTGGGCCACTTCTTGCTCCAGGGGCTGATTTATTTTTTATGAAGCGATTGCCTAGAGTTGGGAAAGCTTTATTGGTGCTATTATACAAGCTGAAGGGAGAACAAATCACCCCCACGGACAGAGCAGAAAGGTCGTCATCATCCTCAAGTCAGGAGCTCAATTTTATCCCCCTACTGAGCCCACAGATACCCAAGGAGGGCAGAGTGTGGTGCTTTCAACAAAACTGAAGTAGCACATCAGGGCACTGCTACCTCTCCCCGGGTTAGGAATGGAGCTCTGGGGGCTCTCGCCATCTCCCTGCCCAAATCTAGCCTGAGCCCGCCTCGGACTGCTGCCTCTGGTGTGAAACTGACTGAAGTCCCGAGGGGCGCCCGGTCCCCGCGCTGGCAGCCGAGCGGAGGGACGAGGCAGAGGCTGGTACCAGCGGCGGTCACTCGCATCCCCCGGCCCGGCGCCCGCAGCCCGGCTGGCCGGAGGAAGGGCTGGTGAGAGGTCATGGCTCTCAGCCGCTCCTGACGGGAAAGCACTGTGATCGCATGCATGCGTTGTGATACATATCTGTATGGGAGCACCTTCTGAACGCGAACTAAAATCCTTCCAGCTGTTTCACCCGCCTTTTTCCCCGGCCAAGGGCAGCCGCTCTCAGCCGGAGGAGCAGAGCCCGGGCTGAGAGCGGCGGAGACAACTCGCAAACACTTTACCCACAGCATTACTCTATTCCCCCGAGAGTGCCCACCCTGCTCCCCGATTGTAGCGGCTGCCATGGTGACAAGCACGAATGCTAAAATAAACAGAAAGCAACCCGAAGGCAAAGCGCAGCCCCGCGCCGGCGGCTCCCTCCCCGAGCATCCTCCCGGCCGCGGCAGGACGGGATGCAGGCGGCCGCCGCTCACTCACGATCAGGGGGATGGTCCTCTCCTCCCGGCGCAGCTCCAGCCTGCCGGCCGCCCTCTGCCCGCTCCGGGCGCCGCCGCTACCGCCCCCGGCGGACCTGCCGGCAGCCGCCGAGCGGGGCTTGTTGTCCTGCCATAAGTAGTAGAAAGTGCCCAAGATCCAGGCGACGGTCAGGATGGCGATGGCATTAGCCCTGATCCTCCTCATGCCGAGCGCCCCGGGGGAGCCTGGGAGCGCTGCCTCGACGGGCAGGGGCGGCTGCGGGAGGAAGAAGAGGAGAGCAGGAGGCGGCGGCGCGGCTCCCCCGCCCCTCACCGCTCCCGCTCCGGCCCTGGCCCCGGCCCGCACCGCCCAGCCGCCGCCGCCGGGTCCTAACGCGTCTCCCGCTCCGCCGCAGGGGGCGGAGGGCTCCGCGCCTCCTCCTGCTCCTCCTCCTGCCGGCCGGGCCGGCGCGGGCCGCGGGGCCCGGCTGCCGAAGGGGCTGCGGCGGCCACGGAGCGGCTGGGCCCGGTGGCGGGGAGCGGATGGCACGGGCTCAGCCCGGGAGATGGCTGCTGGCATGGCAGCGCACCGGCCTGCCCTCCGCACCGCTGCCCCGGTGGGACTCGTGCCTGTGCTGCCACAGTGGTGCCCGTAAGGCAGGCGGCCAGCGAATACACCGTGGCGGCCCATGGCACACGGGATGTAGGCACACTCCATGGAGATGAGCCCATCTGCCACTGAAGCTGTGGTGGTTGACGGGAGCAAGGCTCTTGGGCTGACACTGGAGCTGCCCGAGCAGCCGCTGCCATCGCTGCCACACGCGACAGTCACACAGTGGCACAAGGGCTGGCACCCGGGCCAGCGCCACAGCCTCGAGGCCTTTCAAGCCGTGCGGGAGGACAAGCATGGCACTGGAGAGGCAGCGATGGTACAATTCCACATTACAGGGCACTGCTAAAGCTGTAGCGGTAAAAAGCTCACTGAATCCAGCCCTGCGGGCAGCTTAAACAACAGAGCATGCAGCTTGTGAAACCAAGTGACATTTAGGCACAGTGCAGCTACTGAGCAACTATGGCTTTAAGGTTTGAAAGAGCAGGAGGAGGTACCGAGAAAACTTACAGGGAAAACAAATGTTTAGAAAACAAAGGTGCTTCCAAGGCACCTGATAACAGGCCTAGATAGAAAACGTGGGTGCTTCCAAGGCACCTGATGAGTGGATTAGAGTATTTGTGTTACAGTATGGAAAATGTCATCAGGGCTTCTAAATAACATTTTGCCCTACTTTCCTCCTGACCACATGCCTCTAAGTGTAATTGCAACCTGCTCTGCTAAATTGCCCTTTGAGATTTATCTGCACACTGCTTGCTTCCTGAAGTACAGCACAGTACAAAATTCATTTGCCAGACTCGTTCTGTGGGCACTCAGAATGCTGTTTCCAGGACCACCACCTCCCAGGGCTGCAGCACAGCTCCACATCAACCTCCCTGCAAAGCACACTGCAGCCCTGATGTAGAAAATGTTAGGAAGCATCTCACATCCTCCTACATACTTTTCCCAATGACCTGTCAACCACACACAGTTTCCCAGGCTGACTAGTCATAGTCAGTGGCAAGGGGAAGTTTGAGACCTTTAAAAACCTAAGTCTTCTAAGGGATCAAAAAAAAACATAACTAGTCTAAGCTGTCCAGTCCACATCCTGTGGAAGCTGGGCTCCCACTATTTTCAATCTCTTTCACAGTCTTACTGGAAAAAGAGCATCTGCTCTCCTGTGTGGGTTTGGATCCAGCAGCTGCCTGGGCTGCAGAGGCACATGAAGAGAGGCAGAGGAGCAGTACCAAGAAATCAGAAAAGAGGAAGACAGGAAGTAAGATGTATTCATATCCATGTGACAGCAGAGCCAGGCAGAGTGTCTTCTCTTTCACACAGTGCAGACCATACCAGACTATGCTTGACTCCTTCTTAGTCTTTTCTCACCTTTGATGGGATTCACTACAGAAAAGCAAATCACAAACAACAATGGAGACTTTTGTCTGAAATAGGAGAAAATCCTCTGCCCCAAGACTTGAACTAAACAGACTGCCTTCTCCTGCTTTTCCAAGCATGCTGCTTCCCTTTTCCACTGCAGCCATTAATTTTCTTCCTGTGTTGCCCCCCCACCCCGCTAGCACACCCTATAAGCTGCCATGCAATCACCATTGCCTCTTAAGGGGTGGCGTGTAGGGAAGTCTCAGAAACGAGCAGAGTGCTCTGTAGGCAAGCTTCAGCAGGGTCCCAGACAGAAGCCAGGTCAAGAGGTCTTTCTCCTAGGGGGAAGATGTTTTTACTCTCCTTTCCCTGCAGGAATCAGCAGTAAAAGGCAGGGTCTATTCCTGCAGAAACACATTCAGAATGCTGGGCAGGGAAGCCCACAATCACAGTGAAGGGCACACAAGGACTGTGTTACCCACCCTCAAAGCTGGTGGCAGAGCAGCTCACCATGCCAGCAGATCCAGTTCAGCACAGACAAACCTGATTTGCAGAGGTCCTTGATTTATGTTGCCTGAGCTTTGGTACCTATTTGAGCTGAAGAGTGTTGGGAGGTGCTGGTTGGGGCACTAGAGCTAGCTGACCTGAAGGAGACAGGACCTTCAACACAGCTCCAGAAGAAAAAGCATGTACTTCCCTACCAGCAAGCTTCCACATGCTTTGAAAGTAATGCAGCAATGTGTCAACTCCAGGGCCCACATATTTCACTGTAGGATTACTAGCTTGCAAGTCCAAGCTATTGGTACTGAAGGTTCCTTTTACTGCAGCCAGAACTTGCAATGATTTAATCTCTGACCACCAAGCTTTGCTCCAGAATCTCATATTTCTTTTAAAAGACAGCACACTTCTAACCTTTTATTCTACAGGGATCTCTGACAATATAAATTGTCCTGTTCAGGTATAGCTATCCTGTAAGCTGCAATGCTGCATGCAGATATTAGCACCTGCCCATCTGAGAAAAGAATGCCAGAAATAGTCTGGCATGGAGATCTCTACACCACACGACTGGCAAAGTAGACATACAATGAATATTAACAGTGATAACAAATACTTCATTGATGATCATTGCAAAAGCATCAACTAATTCAAGATATGCCCTGAGTGACCTGAGAAACATAATATCATAAACTAAACAAATCAAGATTATTCAAAGCCCATAGCAGAATTACGGGGTTTGCTCTTTTTCAGTTCCATCATAGAAATGTTAACTCTTTTATTATTTTGTGACAAACTTTGTACAGTGGAATAAGGGACCTCGTGACAACCCGGGTGGCTGGATTTTAGCATAAGCACTAACTAAGTATTTGGTGAATAATAAAGACAGAGAACAAGAGGAGGAATATAACCAACTACAAGGAAAATTTTGTGTGAGGTTTGAGAACTTTTTTTTTTAAATAAACACCAAGGCCCTAACCAGCATCACCTGGGGAAAAGAGATCTCCTAAGGCTATGAATATTAAAAGGTGCTCTTGAGAAGCCAGTTTTGTCTTTGGCTGACAGATCAGGTCACATCATCTAGAAGAACACACATAGTGTTTCAAATTGCCCAGATAAAATTGAGATGATTGTTATTGCAGGGGAAAGGACAAGCATCATCCAGATTTGTCTTCAGAAAAATGAAATGTGGCTGCTTTATAGTTATGGTGAGACATAGTGAATGTTTTTGCAGTCATCTGACTTAAAACATGGCTGAGCTTTCAGCTATGAAACATCTGGAGAACACCAAAAGGTTTTTCTTAGCACTACTCTGATCTGAGAAATCAGGTCTGTGAGATTTGTGGCCTCCAGGCAAGGAAGTGCTGTCTGAAACAGGAACATAAGGTCTGTCTGGACTCTGGAAAGTGTTGGAATAAATTCATCCAGAGTCTAGCTAAGAACATTTGAAGAAAATTAGCATTAGAGTTCAGGGACTGAAGCAGGTCATGCTCCAGAGAGAAATGAGAGTAGCATGTTATGATGATGAGGTGGGATGAGAAGACTTGTTCAGAGAGAGGGAGCTCTGCCTCCCCACAGCCAGCCAGGAGCTGAGCTCCACCTTGCATCTAGGGAAGAGTACTCCCAGTTCAGGGACTTTTCAGGGATTTTTCACAAAAGATAACTCTTCAGAGAGTTCCTCCTGCATGGGCAGAGCAGGATGTAAAGGAGATGAGACATCTTAGGATGATCTTCTCTGAACTTGCTGCTACCCAGTGACTCCTTCCTCTGGCCCACCCCTAGGCTGGACACTCACCCTTCCTGGTGAAGCTCCGGATCTTTTCCCAAGCAGGGGCAGTAGTTTGCTTCCAGGTCAGGAAGATGTTGGTAGGAGTGGGTGAAAGCAAATGAAGGGAGAGGACTCACAGCTCATCTCTGATTTCAATTCAAGAAAGAGAGGGAAAAGGGAAAATATTTGCTTCAATGGACAGAAAGAGCCAAAGCTCTTGCCCCCTAATGGAGGAGAGGCACCTCTGACAGTCTGACCATGACATCTCACCATGCTCTTCATCCAGATCTTACCCCTATAAAACCTCTGAGACACATTCACCCGTACTGTAATGCCAAGATAACAGTGTGTGCCATCATCCTCCACTACACAGCTGTTGAAAAGAAAAAGAAAAATGTAATCTTCATGACTCATCTACATTGGCCAAATTTCTACACTGTCTGAAGCACTCTCCTTGTCTGAAAAACCTTTCTTATACTGGTCAGAGGGCATGGGTGTGTGTGTGGGCTTTGGAAAATCCATATTGCTGTCATATATCACCCTCCACATCCCTGGCCTCAGACACCACTGGGAAACCACAAGGTGCACCAAAGGTCCAAAAGCTTGTCTTGATCATGTCCTGCCTAGAGCTAGACACTGTTCAAGTAGTCTCCAGCCCTCTAGTGCCACAGGAACCATAAAAAGGCCAGTCAGATAAATCACTCCCTAGGAGTGCCTCAATTTGTCCTGATGCCCAGTCAGGTAGATGCCAATTAGTTCTACATTTAAGAGAAGATAAGGTGTCTGGGGTGTCACATATGCTGACCAGCATACAAGTGTCTTCTGGGCCCTTGTTTCTGGCCAGCATGTAAACAAGTAAGGTGGTGGAGGGCAGCAAAAGTTAAGGCAAGCAGCACAGAGTTAACTGGGAACCAGGATTTCAGTTGCTTTAAATTGTGCAATCAAACATTGTCTTAAGTGGTGTTAAGGTCACTGTAATCTTAACATACTTCCATGAGCATGTTTTTTAAAGGAAAATGAGAGCATAGAGAAGACTTCACAATAAGCTGTAATTAACAGTTTGTTGCACTTGTGCTCTTCAAGTATGAAGAAAAAAAATCTGCCAAAAGACTAACAAGATGAATCTGCTTTGACAGTGTGTAAGAGCCAGGAAAGCCTTCAGAGTGCTTGGCTGGGATTCAGGATAGGAGATGGTGCCATTAATCCCCTGTAAGCCAGGTAACCCCCTGTCTGTCACCGCAAGACAAGGTGGGCCTTAGGAGTGGAGTTATGGTAGAATCAGGCCGGAGTGATCAACAGCCCAGAAAAATGTTCAAAGTTCATATAACCTTTTAAAAGTGTAGAAACAAAATACATATTTAAGTTGTAATAATTACATAGTAATACAACTTATTAACTTGAACATCCACATAGAATCAACCTGATTCATTTTATGAGCATGATACAAATTTTTGCTCTCCATCCTACCTACTTTTCTTACCTCCTTTTCTTACCCCAAGCCATTTGCTTCACTTCCTTTCTGCATCTTTTCTTGGACATAGATTTATTTCCCAACTTCATGGTAAAGCACGTAGCACTTTTTCTGGTGCTCAGAATTAATTAACAATAAAAATCTTTTTATTACAATCTGAGGACAATTTGCTCTCCTTTACTGGCATCCCATCACAGCCCTGACTGTGACTTGAACTGCAATTTAATCCTCATAGAAATTCAAAGCTTTTACAGCTCAGTGTAGCTACCAGGTTAGTGCTTGTAACAGTCCTCTTGGCTGCAAAGGAGAAGCAGTTTGAAATGCTCATCTGGCAAAATGATGAAACTCCTGTCTCCCACTACAGAGGAATTTCATGTGAAAACACAACAATCTGGGAAATAACCTGTGAAAAACATCCAACCCAGTTTCTCACACATTCCATAAAAGGAGCTGGCACCCTGCACAGCAGACTGGGCTTGAATAGAGTGTAATGAGAAATGTCTAGCTTTCCTAAAAATCACAGCAATATATTTATTTTTGAAGCTCTATCACTGAAAATAGATTGGATAATTAATGGAAAAGTTTCCAAAACATTCCAGCCCTGGCACTAAGCATGAGAAACTTTAGGCTGAAGGATGGCCAGAAATAGGAGCCATGGATCAGTCAACTCCAGAGGCACTTCAGTGCTGTTTCAGTGAGCCTGATGCCATAATCTGCCTACTGGGATCCAGGTCCATCTCCAGGTGGAACCTGGAATGTGTAAAAAAGCCAGGAAAGGGGTTGGAGTTCAGAGGACATCAGATATCCTTGAAATGTCAGGAGCACAGTCGAGGCAGATCAATGTAATATTAAATATTTATAAGTTTCTACCATTTCTATCTGTGTTCTGTTGGAACATCTTTGCTTCCAGGAAGGTGGATGAAGCAGACATCAAGGATGGCACGAGTATTTATTGAAATGACAGCCGTGGTGGAATTGCAGCCATTAAGAACTGCTGACCTGCATCAGGCCAGCAAGCAGCTATGTCAGTCTGGAAGGCTTCACAGGGCGGCACACAGACAGTATGACACCACTTCTGGTTAAAGAATAAGGTGCACAGTCTGAGCCTTGCAGCATTCCTCTAGAAACAGCAACCAAGGTATTGCTAAGCTTCCACAAGTATGCTGCTAAATTCTTTGGAAGCTCACACAGAAATGGAGCTGTTGTCCTTTTCCTGACTTTAGAAAATACTTCTTTAAATATTCATATTTTAGGACAAATATTGTTATCCCCTCCTAAAGGTAAATGCTTTAGATGTGCTGAACAAAATGGCCTCCACCATTTTGGTATAGAAGGGGGGATGGAAATTATGAAGTAAAAAATTTTACTCTCTAAAAAATTACCCCTAATTTTTTCCTTGTAATTATCTTCAGTACCTGAATGCATGGTTTGGCAATGACGAGCTGTCACTGTGAGCACAGCAGCCAGAAAAACGAGTGAGAAGTGGCAGAAAATGCTTAAGCCGCTGTGAATGGAAGTGGTACTCTTGCATGCCTGCAGAGACCTCAGCACATCCCATTTTCAGATGCAGAGATACATCCTGACCTGCATATAAAGGCATGCATATGTGTTCCACACCCTTAGATTTGTTTCAAGTCTAACTCAAGTTTGCAGCAGATAGCACTTTCTCTGGTGCTGGCTGAAGATGAGGAAAATATCTCCCACAGGAGTTAAGAGCCATTGCAAGCCTAACCATTTCTGTTTGAAGGTCACAGCAAGATCCAAGAAATGTGCCATATCTAGCAAACAAATAACTAATTCCTTTACAAATGTGTCCACTGCAGCATACCTTTCCCCACAGACAGAGGATGAAAAGGCTCTGTGCAACAATTATAACCATATTGCTTAATGGCATACTGCAGTAAAATCTATACAGACAAAAATGACCATATCAATAGGTCCAAGTTTTAAATCCCCATGCACAGGACATGCAGTCTCAGCCTGCCAACAGTTATGCATACATGTCATACTGGTCTTTCCTGCTTCACTGCCTGGCTTTGTTTCTGCTCCAAGCAGCCAGCTCAGCCAGGCAGACAGGCTTTGCCTGAACTCCAGCACAAAGCAAACTCAGACTCCACCATCACAGCACTTCACGGGCTCTCTTATACACCATGTTCCTGCCTCAGCTGGGCAGCATCAGCCCCTGCACCTGTGTCTCCAGAGCTGGGAGGCAGCTGTTCTCTACTTGGCAGCCCCAGGGGCAGCTGAGTGCAGCAGACACAAGGAAGGAGGCACCAGGTTCTCTTTATCATCATGTACAGGGAGGAGCTCAACAGGACAGATGTGATTCAAAGGGACGTTTGGCCCCCAACAAACTCTGAAGGATGAGTTTGCTTTGATACCTTTCCAGCCCTCAGGAACTTCTGCAACCTCCCTTAGCAGGGAGAAACACATGCTCCACATCTTTCCGTCTCCCTCTGCCTGCCTTATCCTTCCTCATAGTCTTCATTAAAAAAAAACCAAACAAACAAAAAAAGCTTAGAATAATCCAATTGAGAGTGTGATCAACAGTGAAGGAAGAGATGTGCTTTCTGCTTGCTAGCAGAAAACCAGCCTTAGATAGAAAACTCATATATCACAGGTTGAAGGCCCTCTGTGATGCAAGGAAGTGGGAAACCAAAAGTCTCAACCAGTAAAGCTGAGAATGTCAAATGAGAATCACAATGAAAAATATCAGTTGGATCTGGAAATTAAAGTCCAGCCTCACAGAGTCCCAGAGGGAGGTGCAAAAAGACACTGTTCACCAGAGGAGCGATTTTGGAGAAAACTAGGAATTCCTCAGTCAGGTGTCCTGTAGTTTACAGGGAAAATCTAGGAGGCTGTTCCTCTCCCAGGCACACTCAGTACTGCATTGGCTGCTTCAGAACAAGTCTGCTGTAAAGAGGAAGGAGCCCAGTTACAAAAGCAAATAAACGTTTATTGTATGATAAGGAAGAAGAGGGAGAACAAAAAGTGGATTGCTCTTACTGCAAAGAAAACAGAATAAAGTGCCTTACAAAAACGTGGTGAATCTGGGGTCCCATGGGAGAATAAAAATAATGACAGCCCATCTGCTGTCTGGGGTGCAGCTAGCACCATATACATCTAAATCTGAAGTTGTTTTAAATCATCTGCAACAGAAATTATTTGTGATGACATCAGACTATTAGGTCATCATCATTCATCATGAGCTGGGGCTCATCCAAATTTCCATCCATAGTTAGACCACCAGCCACTACAGTATAAATAACAAAACCTGTAATTAATTTCTGGCTCATATGCAGTTCTTTCACTAATAAAACATTGATATCAGTGACCTGGCACTGTCTTCCATGGACTGAACTGAGGCAGACTGTGCATATTCATTTTTTGCCCCCAGACTGAGCAGAAGTCAATAAATGAGCTATAGCCAGTGCATTGAGATTTAGAAGGGTTTGATGGTACTTTTAATTTTATACCTCTGCTGAATTTGTAATTTCTCGATCTCAGCCCACACATCATGTTTTGGATGGAGATTTATTGAAGTCAACATTTCACAGCTTGGAGCAAGATTCAGAATATAGTTTATAGATGCAAGAGAGGTCAGAAATGATGAAGTGGAGCACAAGAGGCACACCTTAAGGAAAGAATTTTCCTCCCGTCTCTGAAGACTGATCAGCTGTGGCTCTGAAAATTCTGTTCAGCAGCTTGGTCTCCTCAAAATGTCCCAATCTCTCTCTATTTATCCTCCCCAACCCCTAAATATCCTGCTGCATTTGGGAATAATTTTTTCCAGGCCTGTTACACTGTTTCCAGCTGTGCTGCACTTGAGGTGCAATGCCCTACCACCACCCCACCTGCTGAAGTATGAGCTCAGCTACTGAGGCAGCACCCCTTTCCAAGAACTTGAGGTTTTAGAAATGACAAGAACAGCCTTCCCCATGGGAGCTGCCTGAAGGAGCAGTGATACATTTCCCACATACATTGTGCGTGTTTTGGGCCCCTTGATATGAAATTAACAGGGAACAGGAGCAACAGCTGAAATTGTGAGGTCTGCAGGGATGGAAGTCAAGAGGTCCATTCCCTGCTAAAGCCTCTTACTCCTCTGCTCCTGCTGGCCCCTGGTGATGTGACAACCTTCCACCTCAGTTCAGTAACACTCCAGTGCCCAATTCCCTAGCAGGCTCCTTTGTACCAGGCTGCTGTGTCTCAGCAGGAATCCAGGCTGCCAGCAGTGCATAAATGCACATGGCCCGGAGCCTGAGGTGGAGACACACAGATGTAATGCCTTTTATCCTCTTTTGTCAGAAAAATGTAATTTACTTACTACTGCTATTCACTGCTAATAGAGAGGAGCTTGTCGATACAAAAGTAATACTGCTTCAGTATACTGATAGCATTAAACCAGTGCAGCTTCCTCGGGATGGTCCCAGCTGCTGGATTCAAGGTGTTTATAGCATGACATTGCCAGGGAAATGAGCTATAAACACATAACAGGCCTTTGCACCCCCCTGACAGCATCAGGTCACATTTCAGTTACATAAACAAAAAGACCATCCAGAAGTGCACTTCCAATCAAACTAATAACACTATGCAAGGTCTGAATTTCTGGCTATCATGGCAGAGACAGATGCATCCAGAGGGTTCTCTCTAGATGGTCTGTACTAGCTTAGAAAATAGGGCCCTTGATGCATCTCAGTGAGCAGTAACAGGCCATAGCCAGTGAAGACCAGTGACATTCAGTACTTCACTGCTGAAAACACAGCCAAGATTTCCTCAAGCCTGAACAAAGGGTACGTGTTCATCTGTCTCCTTGCCACTAATGTCCATCTCCCCAGCTGGCTCATTGTCCAGCTACCTTGCAAGTGTCTCATTCACACAGAGCTGCTGTTGATAGGCAGGCGGTTTCAGCAGGGGCAATAAGGACCACAAAAGCAGATCTAATGCCTTTTTTGTCTCCTTCATGTCAAATCTGCAGAGCAGTGAGTTTTGCACACAGAGAATGAGTTTCTACTCCTGTGTCACACACTGAAATTGGGAAGGCTGGCTATGGGTTTCTGGCAATGTTCCTCAACATCTTTTTATGTCACTATCACCACAATTCACTGACAAATACAGGAGGGAGGGTGGAGAAGCCCCTCTCTTCCTTATCAAATCAACACACTTCGAGCACTGAATTTTTGGGATTAAAACATGCAAAATAGCTTGTTACCACCAAATCTGCCTGAACCATAATTTCATCCACAGACTGTATATTTACTATTACTCTCTGCATCCGCCCATCCTTGAAAGAAACAAAGTGTCAGCTACAGCATAGAATACTTCAAAGTTCACTCTGCATGAAGACTTTGAAGTTCTTCCTTGTAAAACGCTCTGTTAACTCACCAACAGTTCCTCTGTGCAGGAGCCCTTCTGAAGCAAACTGAAGCAGCATTGTATCATCAGGGACTTTCTCCTCCCTCATCAAACCCTAAATGCAGATTGGGAATTCGTGTTGGCAGAAACAGTGCAGTCACTTTAGCTGACATTTTTCAGACAGGCAACTCATTGAGAGTCTACTCACTGCTGGGTATTTAGAGAGGGGAAGGTGAAATTAAATCCTGCTGGCCATAAAGCTCAGCCCCAGCAAAGCAGGGACTGCCCCATATCTTGGTGACTTGTTAAAAAAATTCTGCCTAGCTGTCCTCAAACTACCATAGGAACTATCAGTCAGTTTTCACCCTGCAAACATGAAGTGTGAAAAACAAACTATCTGGGGAGAACTAAGCTCACACTACTGACTAGTAAGGTCAGTGAAACTGTCTTGAACTAACTAGACTTTGGCTTCAGTCCAGCACAGCAATTCCTACATGTCTATCCTTGCCCTCATGGATCATATGGGATACTTTTCCTGTAGTGTGCCTAACACACCCCTTGGCTTTTGGAATTCCCTTCAAATTCATTGTATTTTTCAGGCTTTTGCCTTCATCTTTATTCAGGAGGCAAGTGAGAAAATCATGCTGGTTTTACTGGCATGTATTTCCCATCTTGATTCCAGTTCAACTTGTTTCTTTGTACAGCAGTTCCATTTAACTTCATGCCGTGGGGGTGGTGGTGAAATTTCCCCAGAAAACTCTCAGAAATTTTATAGAAAAATAAGGCTGGTGAGGTTACTGACTCCATTGTCTCCCCTAAGTGAAGTTCTGAGATTTAAAAAAAAAATTAGTACATACTTGGGAAGGGGAATTTCATTTAGGTCTGGAGGTCTGTTTTTGTAATTTTTCTCAAGGAAGTAGGGATTTTTTGAAAGCTACTAAGTTTCATTTAAAAAAATAAATCCTCATTTGGCTTCTGTGTCTTGTTTTGAAGCGTTTGACTGGAAGTGCCAAGTGTGATGTTAACACATAGTGTGAGGAGTGAAGGGGAGGGAACACGTGCCAAGGTCACCTCCACAGCAGTAGCCATGGCAAGCTTCACAGCAGTGATATAAAACCTCCCTCTGATACAAGATACCATTCACAGCTACTTTTTAAGAGCTATAAAAATACAGAGCAGGCACATATTAATTAAAGTAGTTCAGAGAGAAGCTCTGCGTGCCTGTCTTGGCAGCGGATGACTGAAGGGCACATAGCATGTAGGGGAGCAGGACATCCATACACAGAGTTAGCAAAAATATTTTTGTTTTTATCACCTCTGGGTCTGTCAGTGGGCAGCACAGATGGTTTGCAGCTGGGGAGCCAGTCAGTGTGCTGCTAAGAAAGCAATGTGACCTGTGTTGTGAAGCAGTGCATACAGTAAGGAAGCTTTTCTTCATGACTAACACAAATCTCCTTTGCTGACATTTAAGTCCCTAACCTCCTTTCCTAGCTAGACTAGAAGGCACACCACAAAAATCCCCCTCCTCTTCAGCACAACATGTTTCTGATTTACCTCTTTGTCCCTCTATTGTTTCCCCTAAAAAAGACAAACTCAGTTCTTCTAGACTTTGCTCATAAGCCACATTTCCCCACTGATGTTCCCTGCAGAGCACAGGACTCACATCACATCACTTCCAGAGTGATGAGTTTTCAGCAAAAGAGGCAGTGATGAGGGCAAGAACCCATTCAGGCTTCCCTCTGCCCCTTTCCCTTACAGGTTAGGGCAAGGCAGGCTGAGAGACAATCAAGGTTAGTAGCTGAGTGCCAACCCACTAGCCATGGCCATTTCTCTTCCTTGTCCCCTACTACAGCCCACCATGAGGATAAGCTTTTGCTGTGAACTCACTGACTGGGCACAGCTGGCAGTGAAACACATCCAGCAAAAGGTTGGTGGCTAGCAGGAAGTCTTTCTGGTTTTAATTGGTGATTACTCCAATTGAGTGAAACACAGATAACCCACCTTTTTTAGCTCTTATGTTTATCTAGCTGTATTTACCTCACCTCCTGCCTTCTTTGTCCAAAATTGGAGCAGGCCTTACACAGTCCAATATTTCACTATACACTGGAAACCTTGAAAGCAGCAGAGCATAACTGGGGCATGGAGCCAATGTGGCCAGAGCCCAGTGACATTAAGAGTCCCAATGCCCATCTGCAAGGCAGGAAAAAAGGGATAGTTGGATATTCTTGAGGATCTAACATTCACCATCACCTATGGTGCACAGAAGATGTACTTGAAGGCATTTTCTCCCCCATAAACACTTTGTCAAGAGACAGGCAGTCTAGTCTGATGTTTTCCAGAGCTCTGTAAGGATTTCTTAAGTTCCAGTTTTACTGCTTGGACCAGCTCTACTTCTAGTGTGGAGAAAATATCTGTAAAATGGAGCTGGTCTTTAAAACATCAGCACAGTGCTTTGAGACATGGAGCTGAACAACATCTAGTCTTGCTACTCATATATCACAGGAGAACCAGAGGGGGACAGGAGATAGCATAAAGCCTTTAAAACATATGGAAAACATTATCTAAATAGCAAAAATATGACATAAAACTACATACACATGCTTACAGCTCATATTTGAACTCTCCACAGCCCTTGCTAGATAAGTAGGGATAATGATTTTTTTATTCATAGTTCACTGAAAGGGAGTCCCACTCATATTTTCACACGCCCCAGCAGCCAGACAGTCTCTCTGCTTTTATTTACGGCTAGAAGTCCTGGACAGAGTCACGGCACAGAGGAAAAAGGAAAAGCAACTGGCAGATCTCAGCTAATGCAAAGTACTGTCTGACATTTTTCAAAGAACAATCAATTGCAAAGGACTTGCTGTTAATCACTGTGAAACAGATACATTTCAGATCCCCACAGAGCATGATACAATGTGAAGCAGCTTCTTAGAGCAGCAGGATTTTTTGTGAAGGGAGTTTGGACAGGCAGTTTTTCCTTTAAGCCTGCATTTCTGACAGCTGCCTAGTACCCTTTTTCACAGGCTTGTCACATTTGTACCAAGATATATAAATGCCTTCTCCTTTTTTCCTTGTTTTTTGCACAATCTTTCACTTTTTTAAGAAAAGAAAGATAGAAGCCATATTTCCTATCATCTATAGATGAAGCCAAAATTTTTCCTGCACAAGGAAATGGCTTCTTGTTATCTGAAGACGACATCTCTATTTTACAGTAAAAGCCTCCATCCTATTTTTTTTCTGTTCTACTTACTCCCTCCTGTCTCAAAGCTGAACATATCCAATAGCTTGCAAAGGAAAGTAATAAGAGAAAGATGGTTTTGCTTTGTTTCCTGGCGACCAACACCACTGAGACCCCAGGTATCATCACACTGGCTAATTCAAGACAGAAACAAGTTCCATTACAGTCAAGCGGCAAGAGAGGATGCAGCAGTAACCTTGGCACAGAAAATCCTTGCCAGAGCTGCCTGCTCTTCATGGTAGAATTCACAGTGATAGAGGAATATGTTTTGATTAAGAGAAATTATGTTCCATGTATGTTTAGTTGGCTTTTGGATTTTCTTTTTTCCCCTCTACTAAGCTTAACCATGTTGTGTCACTTGCATTACCCTCTTTACCTGTAAAAGCCTTAAACAAAACCCCCTTGATGCAGGGCTAATACGAGAGGGCTCACTGTGTCTCCTTTAATAAGTCCCAAGGAAAGCTGGATCTGTCTTCTTTGCATTTAGCTCAAACTGCCTCTGCCTTTCTCCAGAACAATGTACCCCTCAGGGTGAGGAAAAGTCGTTATACCAACAGTATGGCACTAAGTAGAAGAAAGTTCTTTGTAATGGCCCCTACACCCAAAAAAACATCAAAGGGGATGGCAGCCTGTCTTACAGGTCTGGACAACTGTGGGGGCCCAAAAGAAGGAGATCAAGGAGAGGTGATGAGAATTGACTTTCTGGTTCACACTAGAGGTGCCTCTAAATCCATACAGAACACTGCAGACAGGCAGGTGACTCCTTGTTACAGAGGCTCCCTTTGCACATGAAAAGATCTAGTTCCTCCAAGACATTCAGGCACGGGGCCAAGGCAGTGAGGTGCTTCTCGAGGCAACCATATTGCCTTCATGGAAAAACTCCCACCAAAACCATGTTACAGACAGTGCAGAGTTTAAACACTCCCTAAGGAGCCAGAGCCATAGAAATGCAACAGGAAGAGAGCTTCCCATGCCTGCCATTACTGAATTCCAAACAGAGAATTCAAGCCCACAGGGATATGTTGTCTTCTGTCCTGTCAGTCACAGATGTGACAGCTGGGACCTTTAGCGACTGTCAAAGGAGGAAAACCAAGGCACTCCAAATGCCAAGACTGTCAGCAGCATAATTAACATGTCATGTATGACCATGCTCAAAAATGCAGCACCTACTGCACCTCCAACAGACAATGCTGCCCAGCTGGTAAATCCTGCACCTTGCAATAATGTCTAAGTGACTGAAAAAAATAAGAAAAAACACAAACTGTAGAGTTTAGAAAGACAGAAATCAGTTTGTAGCCCACGGAGGAAGGGCTTCAAAGCCATTGCTTCTCCCACTCCTGAGGCATGCCTCTGGAAATTTGTAGCCAGTCGTATTCTTACAGAAGAACATCTGTTTCACATGGCCAGAACATATGAAACAAAAAGGATGGAAGCAAGTTCTGCAGGGAATTCATAAGCCAAGACAGGTTTGGTGATCTCAGCAGATCTGGTGTGCTCCCCACTGACCTGCAAGAACCAGTTTGAGGCAGGTGGCACCAAGCACCAGGCAAAAGGGAAACTTTCTCTCCCCCATCTCTGGAAGCATACTTTGGACAAACTTAAAAATGTGAAGTGACAAGCAACAGAAAGAAAAACCCCATGTTGTGAAAGCCAGCCCATACAGAGAGCATTGCCAATTCTCCCCCTGCACAGATAAAATGGATGTTTGTGGTTAAGTGCAGGACTGTCCCAGTTAAGATAAAATACTTGGGCAACCTAGATGAATGCTCAGGCTGAGAAAAATCTAAGGTTTCATTTGAACAAATGTAGGCCTGTAGCCGTGACCAAAAATGACCAGGCAAGGACAGCACCTGAATCCACTGTTCAAACATACCTGAGCAAGCTCACTATCCCATTGCTTAGAAGTACAGGATTGGTGCCAGCATGGGCTCTTCCACAGCTGATCTCTGACACACAAATCAGGGAAGGCACCAGAAAGGGAAACTCAGAGGGTGAGGTCCAGGTGTTACTGTAAGGAACAATGGACCTGTAAGGACTGGGTAAGACACAAGGAAAGAAGAGAAAAAGCAAGCATGCAAGAAAGGAACAAGAGAACTTCAAAAGTGGTAAGTCTGGTAAAAGAGTAAATTTTTATGGAATGTAACAATTAGCAACAGAGACATACAAAGAAGTTTTATCTATAGACTAGTAGAAAATTTAAAATCATAATAAAATAAAGCCAATCTATTTCTGCATAATAAATATATTGCTTCCCCTCTTCTTTCAGACTGAATTAAAATTATGCAGGTTAAGGGTATCTTACAAACAACAAAGAATCTTAGTTTAGAAAATATTTGTGAAGGAAGTTCTCCTTGCTAGTTTCTATTTCTGAACAAGTGATTCGGAAAAAATCCTCTTCAATGACACTACCGGCTCCACAAAAATAGAGGATGTGCAGTCCAGTTCTTATCTCCACATTACTTTCTTGTCTCACAAACAGAAAAGACCTGACCCTGTGGTCAGCCAATCAGTTCCATTAAAGAGTTTGATCAGGAGTTCCTATATCAGAACAAAGGCAGAAAAAACAAAGCAGAACAAAGAGGTGAAATGGACACCTTGTACTCCTGATGACAGAAAAGGAGTTTCTGAGTCATGCAGAGAGCTCTCAACACCCTGATCAGATGGAGGCAGGATATAGCACTATCTGAACACATGCTCTAAATGCTTTGGAGAGAAAAAGTTATATCCAAACTGCTGCTGTAGGCAGGAAGGTCATGCTGGGATTATAATCAGCTGTGTGAATGAGCACAGAGACATACCACATTTGGCTAGATGATTTTTTTCTTTAAGACTTGCCAGTGGTACAGGGGAAAAGATTGCCCTTATAATGAAAATTATCTCATTTGCAGCTCTGTGATAAATAGTATTTATCATGAATCTTTGATTCCTCATGCTGTTATTGCAGCTCCTCTGCGATGGCATTAATGTACCATTTCTCTCCATGGCTCCTACTTATCTCAAACAGTCTCTGCTACAAACAGGGTTTTTACCCCTGGCCTGTGAAATTTCTTAAATTACCTGATAAGGGCCAGTTTCAGCCACAATCACAGCAGGTCCGGGATTCTGCCGAAATGTTATAAAAAAATGTGGGTCAACTGCATTATACACAGCAGTGAAGATAAGGGTTTTACTGAAACTTCTTTACAGAGGCGTATAAAAGTTGAGCATAGCTTCATCATTCAGTAGAAACACACTCATATCATGCAATCAAAATCATCAAAAGGGATTGTACAGAAAGGAGTGTGTATTTTTAAAAAGTTATCTTTAACTAAGGTCTAGCACAGGACAAAAAACGTGAATATTTAAGTAAGTTAGACAGCAGCACATCTTAAAAAACAACAATAATTAGCACACACTAGCTTATATTTTCAAAGCATTTTACAAAAACATGAATTAATTAAGCCTCACAACATCCTTGTGAGATAGTTAAGCATTATTAGTCCCATTTTAGAGACAGAGAAACAGGCATGAAGAGAGTATAACCTGCTCACCACCACACGTCAAATCCAGGTACAGAATGCCAGATTTTCCATTTTTTGCCATGTGTGGTCAGATCTCTTAAAAGCTTCTGGTCTTTAATTTAAATTGTTTCTTCTCATCCCTTTTAAGACTCCTGTCCTTATTTCAGTCTGTTATGAAAAGGTACTCACCAAGTGCTATTCAAAGAGTCACCGAATAGTTTGGGTTGGAAGGGCCTCTAAAGAACATCCAGTTCCAACATCCCTGTCCTGGAATGGGACACCTTCCACTAGACCAGGTTGTTCATAGCTCCATCCAACCTGGCTCTGAACACTTGCAGGGATGAGGCATCCATAGCTTCTCTGGCCAGCTGTTACAGTGCCTCACACCCTCACAGTAAAGAATTTCTTCCCAATACCTAATTTAAACCTAGCCTCTTCCACTTTAAAGCCATTAACCTCTATCACTACATGCTCTTGTAAAAAGTCATAGGAGAGGTGCTCCAGCCATGTGATAATCTTTGTAGTCCTCCTATGGACTTGCTCTATTATGCTGGGGGCCACAGAGCTGGACACAGTACTCCAGGTGGCCTCACAAGAGCAGAATAGAGGGGATGAATCACCTCCCTTGACCTGCTGGTCATGCCTCTTTTGATGCATCCCCTGATGCAGGTGGCTTTCTGGAAAAGTAATCAACGCATTCCAGGAACCTTCTGAATTGCTTATGGCCTGCTGTGTTGCCTCTCCAACAGATATGAGCTGGCTGAAGTCCCCCAAGAAGACTAAGCCTTGTGAACACAAGGTTGCTCAAATCTACAGAGGGCTTCATCCACTCAGTCTTCCTGGCTGGGTTACCTGTAGCAGATCCCCTCTGTCACCTGTCCCTGCCCTCCCTTTAATCCTGACCTGTAAGTTCTTGATGGACTCCTCCTCCATCCCTAGGCTGAGCTCCATGCACTGCAGATGGAGCTCCATGCACTCCAACCAATCACTGACACAGAAGGTGACATCTCCTCCTTGCCTCCAGGGCCTGTTCTTCCCAAAGGGCCTCCATCCTGCCATTCCAACACTCCAGTCACAGGAGTTATGCCACTCCATCTCTGTAACAGCCCTGCATGCGTGAGTGCACTCGCGACAAACAAGCAGAATTAGGAAAAACATTTCTTATAAACGCTGTGTTACTGGAAGCTGTTTAACCAAAGACTTGGCATGGGTATTTCCATACTGCCAGTGTCACTTCTCATCAGGCACCTGCCACCAGGAATCTTTCTGAGGCCTATCTGCAATGCTGGGACAGCTCAGAATCTGAAAAAAAATAAAGCTTCTTTTCTTCTTCCATACAAGGAATTTCTCTCTGTGGCAAGGGGTCTTCTCTACAAAGAACTCTTATGAATACCATTGCACTGAAAACAAAGAAAGATTTTTATCAAGAAGACCCTCACCGAATCACTAGGTTGAAGAGACCTTCAAGCTCATCACATCCAACCCAGCCCTAACACCTCAATTTTTTTAAACATATCCAGGGATGGTGACTCTACCACCACCCCAGGCAAAGTATTCCAATATTTTATCACCCTTTCTGTAAAAAACATTTTCCTAATACCCAACCTACATTTCCCTTGGCACAGCTTAGGACTGTGACCTCTTGCTCTGTCAGTTGCTGCCTGAAGAAAGAGACCAACCCCCATCAGACTACAATCACCTTTCAGGAAGTTGCAGAGAAGTTGTAAGGTCACCTCTGAGTCTCCTCTTTTCCAGGCTAACCACCCCCAGCTCCCTCAGTCATTCTTCACAGGGCTTGTGTTCCCAGCCCCTCACCAGCCTTGTTCCCTCCTCTGGACACGCTCAAGTGTCACAAGGTCCTTCCCAAACTGAGGGGCCAGAACTGGACACAGCATTCAAGGTGCAGCCTCACCAGTCCTGAGTACAGGGGAAGAATGACATCCCTGCTACTGCCGGCCTCAAGGTAAAGCCAAGGGCACAAATGTATGCCAGAAAAATCTAGAAACTTTTATCTATTGTGCTTTTGTTGCCTTTCTCTGAACTCACTTTATTATGAGAGATGGTCTGGAGGCATCAGACATCCTGGGAGCAAGAAAAAGATTCTTCATAGTCACTTTGAGAAGACAAGTTCCCTTAATATCAATCACTCTTGCCCTGAACTAGTAAGTGACAGACTAGGATTAAACTTCCAAACTACCTGAAGGTTCGAGTCAATGGATTTAATTCTATAAATTGCCAAATTAAACTTTAACTGGCAAATCTGGCAGATCTACTGCTGCCTTTTTGCAAAGCCAGGCCCCAGGTGTTAGTGGAGACATAGAAATAAAAACAGTCTTTCCATCTTCAGTTACACATGTCCATCAGACACTATCCAGAGTCCAGGAAGTTAGTTTCATGACAGCTTGATCTGAAGATCCTCCCCATACTTCTGGATCAACTTCACATGGTTATGGTCCACTGACCATTGCTCTGGGAGGTGTTTGGGCTTCATGCTGTCCAAGAAATGCTGCCTCCAGCGTCTTTCCAGCTGCATGAGAGAGCGCAGGCCTCCTTTTGCACAACACTGCACCACCTTCAGTCCATGTGGCACGTAGCTCTCATTGCAGATCCTGCCAGGACACAAGCACAATTTATTTTCACACAAGCCCGCTGTCAGACTCCAGATCTGTCTCCAGTGAACAGCAAGACACTGAAGATACTTTCAGCTGCAGAGTTTAATTACAGACAAAGCGTAAGCTAATCAAGAGGGAGAGTTTTAAGCTTTGCTTCAATGCCAGACTGTTTTCTGGAACACACTTACACTGTAAAGCTGGTTTCTCTGAACAGAGAAAGTGTTCTTCTTTAGAGCAACACTGAACAAAGCTCTTAAGGTCCATTACAAGCTCCTCAAGAGACTGCAAATTTCTCAAGGCAAGAATTATATGACCCTTCAGAGTGCTGAGCCTGTCACTGAATTCCCTGCCTGGATAGGTTCTGTGTTACAACATCTGCACTTTACAAACAACAGCGAGCATAACAAGGAGAAGATACTCATTTCAAGCAGAGACTAGACACTTATTAAGAAAAGATATTTGGGGAGACTTTGAGAAAGTGAAGAAGAGAAGACTTCCAATCTGACTATCCTTCACTCTTTTCCTGACCTGTCCTTCAGAAGAAGTATAAAAATGTTGGAGGGGAAGATGGACAGCAAGAACAGAAGACTGGTGAGGAGGAAGAGAAAGAGGAAAAGAAACAAAAGCTGCAGTTCAGAGAGCAGTGGTGAATTGAGTGGAGATGGGTATAAACAAAAACAAAACCAGTAAGAAATGCAATATAAACAACCAAAAACCTTACATCCAACCTAGATGGGCTTGCTATACCTGGTTTCCAGACCAGCTGCTGCCTGGAGCATCTCTGGAGTGACAGTGTCAGTGTTATAGAAGTCCTTGATGCCTTGCAGCAGCTCTGCCCTGCGGGGCTCGGGCAGGCTGTCTGCGTTCAGCAGGGCGCGCGCCCCCGAGCGCACTTGCCTGCGCAGAGGGTCCTCCAGGAGACGCACACCTTCCTCGGAGCCGATCGGAGCCCCAAACTCCTGGGCCAGCTGCTGCTTCAGGTGGTTGTCATAGTAATTGGAGATGGCATGGCAGGACGTGCAGAGTAGGAGCACGTCATGTGAGTTGTGGTCCTTCATCTGGATGGGGAAGTGTCTTCTGTATTCATGAGGAACAACATTCTTCCTAGAGAAGACAAAACAGACAGCTCATTGCATTTGTCTGGAGCTGCTGCTCCCCAGTTCCTCCTCTTCCTGCCCCAGAAAGGGTCAGCTAAAACTAAAAGTCCAGGTAAGCAAAGATTACCAGGATGCGTAGTACAGAAAGTGATTATTTTTATTCTTTTCATTTGTAGCTCTCTCGTCAGATTTTCTGCATTTCTCTATTTTCCTTTCAAAAAATTCACCACTATCAATTAAAGATTCATACTGTAAAGAAAAAAATAATTAAGTAATGTGCTATGAGAAGTATACTTCTCAACTAATCAGTAGCAGAAAAAAAGAAAAAGAGAAAAATCTTGTTCTTTATGACCTCATGAGCTTTAGGTTCACCTAAATCTTTCAAAAATAAAGGATTAAGTAGTGGAAGGAATAGTACAGCCCTTTTTGGAAGGGCATGCCACCCACCCAGTGTGTGTCAGCACACTGCTGCCCCTGTCACTCAAACTGCAGCACATACATGTTCCATATGCTTTGGTCTCTCCTAGGATCAATACCTCCTGCCTGTGTAAGAGAAAAGGCTGGTCTCATCAGTGTCTCACACAGCCAAACAACTGCAGAGCACTCAAACAGTATCCCATCCAGGACATGAACAAGCACAATGTTTCAGGTCACCAACCAAGCTTCTGGATGCTAAATTTGATGCAGACCTCAGCCCTGTTTTAGAAGATGCATGTTTCCCCTACCCGCTAAACAACTCACCGGATATAGGATTCTCGCTTGCCACATACAACACAGAGGTTTTCTTTGACTGTCAGATAATAATCAACTTGGGACTCGGGACGTCCTGAAGGCTCAAAACGCAGCTTCACAACAAAAGGGTCTGTGCTAACTAGCTCTAAAAGGATAAAGGCAAAGAGAAAATATTCCAGACAAATTGTATTGGAGAGCTAAAATAACAATGCTACAATGTAAGAGTCATCCTAGTGAATTCCCAACAGTACTTCCAATAAGAAAGGATACCAAAAAAATCATGCTCCATTAGGAAGAAGAGAGAGAGGAGAGAAGAGAGAGAGAGAGGAGAGAGAGGCGCATTTAAAATTCCAACAGGAAAACTGGTATGCCTACCTCCAATCCCCTTGTCCAAATACCACTGAGCCTTCTTGCGATCACAAGTGCACAGGGGCTGTCCATCTGGTGCATGCAGGAAGCAGTTGTCATACAGTGGAGATTTTCTATGAAACAAGGCCAGTATTACAGCAGATATAATAGCATGCAAAAAACCCCAGAGCTTTCTATAGCCCTGAGTGCCTCACTGCAGTTCAGGCAACTTCCTCCGAATCACAGGAGTACCCCCAAACACAAACTTGAGGCTGCTGAGACTCCACAGTCTGCTGCTTAGGGTAACAGTATATCTGAAAATTTATCCAGGGCTCACCAACTGACTCTAAGGTATCTTTGCTCTCCTGCCGTCAACAGAATTGTAACTCTTGAATCCCAGTTTTCAAGAGATGCCATCACTGAAGACAGCATTTTAAAAAAAATTGAAGTAGAAAACAAAAGAGAATTGAAGTCACAAAGGATGATGAGCTAAGAGTAAGCTCAAAGAGAGCATCAACTTACAGCAAGGTAGTTTCAAGAATCAGCTGCCTAAGCCTGGATTTTAATGATTTTTATGAAAACTTTTCTAAAATTTAATGTGAATAGCAATTACTTTATTCACCCAAGAGAAATGGTCCAAAACCACTCCTCCACTGGGAATTTGAACACATGAGTTCAGCACTGGGAACTCGAACAGATGAGTTCAGGAGAGCAACAAAGCTGAGCTGACACCCTCAAACACAGGTCCCAACATTTGGCAGTGACAAGAAGTCCTGTGTGAGCAGTCTCTGGCAGTTTGTGGCAGTGTGTGGAAGGGCTCTGTTTTGCAGAAAACATTTCCTTACTCTGCCAACCTCCTTCAAACAAAACTGAAGCGTGGAGCAGGCTGGGCTCAGAGACGACGTGGGAGGAACTGGCCAGACATGGCACAATACACTGCAGAAAAGTTTCCTTTCCTCTCTGCAGTGAGATTGTACTGATTTGTACAATCTCACTGCAGGGAAGAAAGTGAGAGCTCTACCAGCAGAGCTCTACCAGCTAAAAAGTTTGATTCATAGGATATCTCCTTCCACTGAGCATCCACAGTTCAACTCAGCCACCATGATAATTTCAGTACTTCCCAACTCTAAATGAATAAACATTAAAACTAAACAGACTTAAACAGAAAGAAAAAGTGAAAAAGGACTTTTGAAACCACATCCAGTGTTATCACAGACCAGAGCCACACTGCAGTAAATACTGTAAAAAGCAGTGAGTCTACAGATCTCTCATGAAGTCAAGCACAGTTAAAAACAAAACAAAACAAAAAACAAAACAAAAAAAACAACCAAACAAAAAAACCCAAACAAAACAAAAAAACAAATATGGAAAAAAACCAACCAAACAAAAAAACCAAACAAAACAAAAAAACAAATATGAGGAGATCTTAATTTATCTTGGAATGTAATTTTGTTTAAATTTTAATCCTCCCATGAGATGCAGTCCTCCTGTTTTGTATTACACAGCCTCCAAAAAAAATTAAAAAGAAATATGAGGGACTTGCTCTGTAAAACACTATACTGTTAATCACTGCTAATGAAATCAATACTATTGACTACACTAAAATTTCTCTGTTGCCAATCCAATAAACTGAAAAAGAAGAAAACAAATATAAAAAATTATTTCTTTCCCAATAATATTCACATGTAATTTTAGTTATGTCCAATGACAAATTTTATTAGATTGTATCTTAACAAAAGCAAACATACAGATACCCCACACCTTCCACTACACTGAGCTTAAAGCAACTTTTCAAACTTGTTTTCAATTTAAAAACAACTGAACTCTTGCTAGCAAAAGCTCATAAGAATTTAGGATTCACTCCAAAAAATCACCTGCAAGGATGGTAATCCTGAATCCAGCAATAGCTCTCTCTGCAAGGCTAAAGAAGCACTATTCTTTCCTCTCACCCCCTGGCCAACTGCTTTGCTGCTACCACAGGCTGTTCCTTCCTGTGCCCTCTGGCACCTCACATAACATGTCTTACTCCTGATAACCTCAGCTTTCAGCCCTGCCATCTCTAGGGCCATGGTGACATGGGACAGCAAAGGAAAAACAACAGTCCATGAGGCAGATCCTGATGAAAGGACAAGCTCTGTGCAGTTGCCCCTTTTCCTTGGAGCAGACAGGGCACAGCTGTTTGAGCAGCAGAATCACAGAATCACAGAACATGCCAAGTTGGAAGGAACCCCCCAGGATCACAGAGTCCAACTCCTAGCCCTGCTCAGGACACCCTGGACATCCAAGAATTACATCTGGAAAGCCAACTGCCTCCTGCTAGGACTCTGGCTAATGCTTCCACAGGGGAAGGAAGGGTAAAATTTAAAGACAACAACTCAACTTGCTCATGATCTAAGTAGAGATCTAAGTGCTGACCCGCTTTCAATACCGCCTAGAGGAAAATGAGGAAAACAGAAACAGGATCTGACCCCCACAACTGCTAGGTCCTGTGTTCCCTTTCCGAGCTCATATGAGCTACTTTGTTTAATGACTAGAGCACGAGGCAACACTCAGGGCTTTCCACATGCAATGCAAAGAGTAAGATGTGCTCACATACTCACCTTGCAGAATATCCCACACCCAGAGGCTTTCGCTTCTGCCTCCGTGGATCTCTCATTTGCTGATTGCCAGAGGGCTGGCCATTCACCCAAGATTTCCGATTCTTTGTTTTCTGAGGGGAACGTCCCTCTCCACTCTTCTCCTCTCCTGTGCTGCCACTCTTTCTTCCTCTAAATGGGATATCCACCAAACCCTGGCATTTACCCCGTGCTTTCTCCCAAGCAGTGACAGAGTTTTCACCTTCAGATGTAGCAGGGAGGCTGGTAAATCCCAGCAAATGGAAGAACAGAGCCACTGAGACCTGGGCATCCCTAGCAGCATAGAGAACCTGCAGAAAAGCACAGAAATTAAGATACTGACAAACAGCAAATACTCCCAACATTATCAGTCTTTAGCACACAGTACAGTAAAACCAGAAGCTGGATTCATTTCCTTTTGAAGTTCACATGAAGTTTTGCTAGTTGAATGGCACTTTGATAACAACACCACATCCCACTAACTTGGTGTAATGCCCCCAGGAACTGCAAGGAACTGAAAATATATTTAGGTCAGACATCCTCATATCCCACCAATCCCTCCCTCACAAAATGTTCCCTTTTGGCCACTGGCTAAGAGTATTCAGCATGGGGTTTTTTGTCCTGTCACTCCCTCTGCTGGTCATGGCTTCTGCAGGCATGTGCAGCATGACTAAAGAAACTGGGCAGGCAGGGAAAACTCAGCACTCTAAAGAAGGTGAACAAAATTTCCAGTGTCTCTCTAATATTGCACTGACTACTACAGACTGAAGAAAATAATAAAAAAGTGAGGTTTTGGAAACACTTCTTCAAGGGATCTTGCCTCATAGATCTTTCAGGACTAAACCAAAACAAGGGTAAAGAATCCAAGGAGAATAGCAGAAAACTATCTTCATGGAAAAGGAAGGAAATGCAGGCAGTGAGTCTGAAATTAACTTTAGGCCCTATCACACATAAGATTTTGAGGTATAATTTGAAAAGGCTCACATCTCCCTATTGTAAAGCCTCTTTTGCAACTAGGAAGGTTACTTTTCCTCCCAAAGCAGTAAGTTGAAGTGGAGAACGCACCTGATCTTGTGTCAGTTCTTCTGCTTCCCAGTTGCTGCAACGCACATGAGGAGATTTCTCAAGTGGGAAGTTCAGGACTTTTTCAGCTAAAGACTTAAGGCTAAGGCAGTTGTGAAGTAGATCCTTCCTTCAATTCAACAAAGTGAAACAAATATATCAAAAATGAAACTATACACTCATGCAAATTCAGATGGCTTCATACAGCCTGAACCTGCGAGAACACAATGCACATGATGCATGACTCAAACAGCACACAGCTGTTTGCCTGTCAGCCTTACAGGCCCTCTCCTCCCCTCTATTAAAATGTCCCTTCTAGATTTAGTAATTATCTCGTGCCTGCAATATGCAAAGCAGGTGAGGCTGGGAGTTAGTAACATTTAAGACTGAAGTGTTTGGCTCTGAACTACTCCCTTCTGAACTAAAGAGGTCCATCATACACTGATGGACTACTTGTCCGAGGGATTCCTGAGAAGCCCAAGAACCAGGAATGACTCAGAAGAATCCTGTCCACTAGAAACAACAAGTCCATCCTCAGTGCTAAGAAGGCACGCAATAGGTCAGCAATAGGTCAGCAAACGCACAGCCCAGATCCCTAACACCACACCCAGGCACGCATATAATTGTACATGAAGAATATTTGCAAGTAAAACATCTTGTTTCAGGAAGAGTGAAAGATAAGGAAATGGCATCACAAGTGTAACATTTCCATAGAAGAATTGTTATTAAAAGAGAAAACTGGAACTGGTTTATTTAGTAATTTTTCAAGAAATCTTGAAATTCAACAGTTCCACTTACATGTCCTGTGCACACTTAACTCACACTTCTTGGCAGTGTATTCAAACATCTGCTGACACAGTGTTCATTCTTACTGCATTACATCACTGTGCCTGGACTTCTTAAAAGCTGAAGCATGGTACACAGAGAAGTCCACAAAGGTATCAGTCTGTGAGAGAAGACTAACGGACACAATTAGCAAACTAAATCCTCATTAAGATTTCATTTCCATTAAGATTACAGAATAGAAGCATGACATGCTCCTGGGCTGCACTATCAATGCCCATTTTCTAAAGCCACCCTAAGAATTCCAGACATACCAGCGTGATATCATTCAGCTTATGCAAATCACCAAAGATATATTTCCAACTCAAATGGTGCCTCAAAAGGACCTACCTCTGTCTCATGGCTAAATACCGGAGATCCATGCTCCCTTTCACTGGAAGACCATAATCATGAAGCAATTTGCAAGCATCTTCCCAGCATCCTACACCAACTTTCAACACAGCACTATCTGCCATGATGTCCACCAGGGTCTTTGGAAGAGTCTGGCCACTGGCAACAAGCCTGGGCAACCGAACAAGAATGCACAGGCCACTGGAAGAAGCCATCTGTAACAGGGATACAGGATTTGCTTTTCCCTCCACAGATACCTGTAATGAAATAAAAAATGAGAATCCAGGTTAATGTATTATTAGTAATACCGGAACTGAAGCAAATTGCAAAAAAGGCCACTGAAAGCAGGAAACACTTATCAGTTTACACAGTCAAGTATTGTTATATATCTCTAAAAATTCACGGCAAATTACATGGTCTTTTTCACAGTATTACTGTGCCCAAGCGACTTCTTGCCCCATTCCCACATGACAATCTTTCCCCCTTTCACCCTTCCCCTTCATAGCTGAGCTGGTGGAAGAAATCAGAAACATTTTTGAATCCACATCAGCATAAAGCCACTCACTATATAAATGTGTGTGGCAAATATATTGTTTAGCTGTGGCTTATACTGTGGGGTGAATAAATTTCCAGTCAAAACACTGGCAAAGCCAGGCTTTATAAATTACTTTAAGCCTGTTTGAGATAGCACACATGCAAATGTACAAGCAGAAGAGGAACTTTGTTTTCTCATCGTCCCAGTGAATTTTATCTATGTATCAGCATTACCCTCCTTTTTGGAGTTAACATTCTTAAGATATTGTTTCTTAAATATGTAGCTGGATTTAAAATAGTGTAAGCCCAAGCTACTTCTAGTAAATCACCTTTAAAGAGATGTTACACAAAACACATAGTGCTACATTTAGCCATACAACTGTTACTATATATAGTAGTCGATTTATCACAGCAACTCAGTAAACAAATACATCTAGTGAATGAAAAAGTTAGCATATTTAAACGTAAGAAGAATCAAAATTAGCATCTGCTTCACAGACAATCACAGTTTCAATAGTCAACAATGGTATCTGTTTAAGCAACAAATTGCTCCACCCTCAATGATTTCCCCAAGCAATTTGCAATGTAAAGGAAGGAGAGGCGCTTCTTGATCACTCACCCACTCACAATCAATTCCAAGAACCGGCCACTTCTCCAGCTCCGTCTTCAGCAATGGTTCAACATGATCCCACTCCTCCTGCTCTGAAACTATCACTATGTCTGCACCAAGGGTCCTCTCTATCCAGAAGAAAGTGGGAGATCTGAAGAAGGAAAGCACCTTCTTATCCTCTGCCTTAACGAGTTTCTCATCTCCTGACTTTACTGCTGCTTCCTCTTGCTGACTACGACAGCGTGTTTTTCCTTTCCGATGCTGGGTCGCTTTCCACAACACCAGGCCCCCCAATGCAACACCCAGCAGGGTCGCCAAAGTAATCGTCACGGCTGTTTGCTTGGCCATTTTTATTGCCCTTTCTCCCCCTTCACCTCATCCTCTCAAAACGGCATTGTGGGATTTCATCATGGCCTGCCGAGAAAAATAAGAGAGGAAGAAATTAAAGACAACTTAATAAAATGTGTTTAGAGATATTAAACACATGCAATGCTATCATAACAAGGTTCTAGCCATAACTGGTAATCCTGGCAGAAAAAAGGTTCCCACTTTGGTAGACTGGGGGCCTGGGGACAGACAGCTGCAGCGATGGATTGGGCAGGAAGAGGAGACTGAATGCTGCTGTTGATCACGCCACTAAAAACCTTAAAGGGAATCCATTCAGTTAAACTGGTGCAACTCGGTGCTTCCACAAACTCTGCTATTCCAAAAATAAACTAGTCACAGTTATTATCAACACCTTTTAGCTCAGTTTGTAACTAGATCAACCTAAACAAGGCCAAAATGAAATTGCTGCAGAATAAGCATGTCTGTTCACGCATTAGTAAACAACAGGCATTTATTTGTCCAGTACATTCACATCCATACTAGGGTCAAATGGCCCTTCAGGCATTGGAAAGCCCTAGAACAGCAGCATCTTATTTTTAACATAGCTGTCCCTCCATCATACAGAAGCTGAGTACCCCTTCAATAAAGTGAAAGCAATCCTGCTCCTCCATCCCAACCCACCGCGTTGTTTCTAAAGGGCTGCCCTTGCGCACACTTCCCACCAAGGAGAAGTGTCGGTGCTGCTCCAGCATGGATGCTGCACAGCCGCTCCCAACACCCCGAGCACAGCCGGGGCACCTGCCTGAGCACCCCCGAAGCAACAGGTCCTTCACTGCCCCCCCGTAAACTGAGCGCGAACGCCGGCTGCAACGAGCCCGCCCGAGCGACGGCCTCTCCCTGCGTGCAACAGCCACTACCGCTCTGGGAGCCGGGGCTGCCTGCGATCCTTGTGTGGATCCCCCGCCGGGGCAGCAGAAGCCCCGGTAAGGCGCCGGCCCGGCTCAGCCCCGGCGGCAGCGGCGCGCCAGGGCCCGGGGGCGGGCCCGGGATCCCAGCCGAGCGCTCCTCCGGGCCGCTGCCAGCCCCGCCGGGATGGGGGCAGGCGGGGGCGGCCGCGGCTCCGCTGGGCAGCAGGGGGAACGCGCTGCCCGCTCTCGGCTCGGTCGCGATTATCTACCCCGGGAAGAGGCCCGAACGCCGGGAGCGAGCGTGCGGGAGGCCGCGGGCGCACCGGCCCGCGCACCGGCCCGCCTGCAGCCGCGGCCTCTCGCCCACCGATCCGCCCGCTGCCTGCGTCCCGCGGAACGGCTGCGTCCGGCTGCAGGAACGCCCCGCGGGGCAGTCGCCACACACACCGGGAGCCTTAGAGTGGCGGACGCTTCCTCTGTGCCGGCGGTGCGAGTGGGCGGTGGGCGCCGCCATGTTGTACGGCAGCTAGTGGCGGGGCGGCTGTGTCGCTGGGCAAGCGCCAAGGTGCCTTCGGCCGGGCAAAATGCTGTCAAGAGTACTGAAGAGCTAGCTCTTTTTAAAGGAGATTTTTGGAGTGAAAAGTGCGGTTTGTTGTCTGCCACTAGGGAGGGCTTGAGGAGCGAGCCGCAGCGGGTGTGAAGTCACCCACACGAGGAGCACCGGGGAACCCCTGGGGCAGGAGGGACCAGGCAGAATGGGAAGCACAGAACAAAGGTAGCCGGGAAAATAAATGGCAAATCGCAGCCACCTACAGAGTGGCAAACTGGAAGAAAACAAAGAGGGAACTCATCAAGTGGAGAGTTTTAAGAAATTAACAGAGGAACATGTCACTTAATCATAACAAGAGATTGTTTCCCCCCTGTGTGGGGGAAATACGAACGTTAGAAGAGTGACACCACAAAACCTGGACACTGAGTATGCAGGCGGCTGCTGTATCCAGAGCATCATCAAGGTTTGAGGCCATCACTGTTAAAAAGCAAACAAGTTTCCAGCCCAAATTCCATTGCAGATGAGAGGATCTGAGCGCCCAATTTCTTCAAATTCCTTTGCAATTCCCAGTATCTCCGAGATTGCATCTGTATTTTGAATGTACAAATGCTTTATACCTTATCATTACAGCTTCTGTATCATATGTGTTTCTGCAAAGCCTCTCAGTCTTGCTGTACAGCGAGATTTTTATCCATTTTTGTATTAATTCACTGAGTCACGAAGCATTGCAATGTCACTGCAGTAACTCACACTTTGTCTCTGCTTCGTTCTCCTCTAGAGGGAAGGTCTGCATCTCCCTTTCAGTCACAGCCTGGCCCCAGCTTCTCCATCCATCCCCTGTGCTCCGATGCACCAACACAGCTGCCCAGCTGAATGCAGGTCACCAAGCAGGAGCTAGCACTGCTCTGAAGTTTCTCACATGACTTGTGCTCAGAGGAAAGGTGCATCATGGGCATGCTCAGGAGAGAAACCTGGAGGGTTTCTGAGTTCCCACAGTCAGATGGACATGTTCTGCCCGTTTCTCTCTCTTCCCTTCACACATATCCCTCAAGTAAGAGTGCTTTGTTTTCTATGGTCATTGGAATCTAGAATAAACCTGTGTTGCCACTTGGATGGATAGTCCCACGTTTCCTGTTGTAGCTGTGACTGGCTGCTCCCTGCTCCCTTGCTCCAGCACCCACATACCTGTAATTACAGGGTCAGAAAATCATGGAACTGATCATGTACACTAGTTCAAGGACAAAAGGTAACACCTGGGGACACAACAGACATTTCAAGGCCCAAGTGGTTGGAAAAAGAACCAAGAAGATGATGCAGCTGGGCTCCAACACATATCCCTCAAGTAAGAGTGCTTTGTTTTCTATGGTCATTGGAATCTAGAATAAACCTGTGTTGCCACTTGGATGGATAGTCCCACGTTTCCTGTTGTAGCTGTGACTGGCTGCTCACTCCCTGCTCCCTTGCTCCAGCACCCACATACCTGTAATTACAGGGTCAGAAAATCATGGAACTGATCATGTAAACTAGTTCAAGGACAAAAGGTAACACCTGGGGACACAACAGATATTTCAAGGCCCAAGTGATTGGAAAAAGAACCAAGAGGATGATGCAGCTGGGCTCCAGGATCCAGCTGCCCTACTGTGGGGTAGGCAAGAGAACTTAAGAGAACTCTGTTAGGCAACATCCTTAAGAGAACTCTGTCAGAGCTCAAGATAAGCACAAAATACTGAACAAACCTGCAAATAAATGGTTTATTTTAGTTTCTAAATCAATAGAAGTGTGAAGATACAATAAAGAAAAATGCAATAAAATACCCCAATATTTATCACACAGTGAAAATGTCACAGAGAAGATGCTAGCTTTTCTCCAAGTAAGAGGATTGTATCCCTGCTTGCATTTAAAACCTTTATTTTTCATGGCATCACTGAAATTACAGAGTCTTGTAAGCCACAAGTCTCTAACAGCTTGTCTTATACCTACATAGCCATTTATTCAGGTATAAGGATTAAATTAAAAATAAATGAAAGCAACTCACTCATTAATGCACTCTGGCAAAAAAAAAAACAAAACAAAACAAAACCCAACAAACAAACAAAAAGCCTCAAAAAACAAAACAAAACAAAACAAAAAAGCCAAACCAAAACCAAACAAACCTCAAGTTCCCAAAACCTGATAGGGACATTGCTGAAGGTAAGATAACCAAGTGAATAAGCAGCAACTGCTGGCTTAGTCTTACTTATAAGAAATCTGTTACAGCAGGTAACTGGAAGCCTTTACATGGTAAACTTTTCTGTGTCTGTAGCCTGACATGAGATCTCTGCAGAGGTCTCTGTCAAAAGACTAATTTTTAGCCTGATTTCCTAAGAAAAGAAGGCTTATGAAATGACTCGATGTTATTGTTTCTGCCTCTAGGTCCCATTACTTCCCCTGCTTTCTTTGCCAAAAAAAGCATGTTTAAACCATTGCTAAATTCCACCTAAATTTGTACAAAGGTAACAAGTGAAATGCAAAGCCAAATGGATGAAACAGGTCCTGATAAAGCTGTCACTGATAAAATGGTAAGCATGTGCTGATGCTGCTTAGTATACATATGAGAACCCACACAGCAGTACCACATCAGGAGAAATCCATAGGAAACCAGGCTTCACTTGTTCTGCTGATCACAGAAAAAATAATTATTTTTATAATGACATTAGCTCATCCTTTAGGAGGGAGAAGACTATGGTAAATGAGTCAGTGTTCAAAGGAAAATCAATGATTGTGGAATATCAAAGGAGAGAGGCTCCAGTGAAGACTTAAATTGCTGGTAGCAGACAATGAGCAGAGAGCTGCATGTAGTCCCCACTAGCTCATTAATAACACTCTCTTTGGGGCTCCATCCCAAGCTATAGAAAAAAGCCAAACTCACATTTCAATTCCTAATGTGATTTATCTTCCTTCTGTCGATGCTGGTAACACCATGACTGCATATGCAAACAAGCCATTTTGAGCAGGGTTTGTTTTAACAGGGTTCATACCAGGAAGGCAGGAGGGTTTCTTTCCTCAAGAAGTCAGAATGAGAGCAGTTTCAATCAACTGTGAGGCCCCATCCTAAAGATGGAGTCTCACACTCCAACCAGGTGGATGGAAGGTTTAGCTTTTGTTGAAAAGGCAATTCTGCTTCCTTCTTCTCCCTGTCTGCATTCTTCTTCAGCCTCAATTCTGCAAATACTGGTGCCTGCTTGATTCAAGGAATTAAGTGAGCAGAAAGCTAGCACAGCAAAAACTGGGTTTTCTTCTGGTTTAACTCCTGGTACTAACTCATCATACAGCCAGATCTCAGTGAAACTACATCTTAAGCCAAAAGATGAGTCATGGTAGCTCACTGAAGGGATCTGACAGAGTTTGCAGGTTTTGCAAAGAATCTGAAAAAAACTCAGAAGTGTAAAATGCCAGATAATCCCATGAGGATGAGTTGTATTAACATCAATCATCATCAATGTATTTCTTCCTTAATTGCCAACTCTTTTCATTGCTTATATAGAGAGATGAATTTCACAATTCCGTTTCTTGAAGAGCTGCTTAGCTTACCCCAGTAGTTCAGTCCAGAAGGCATTCTGAGTCAGCCTCACCGTTTATGGCTGCTAAGAATATGACATCCCCCATCTCCAAAGTCATCTCCCAGCTGGGCACTCCAGACTAGCTTGTGCTGATTTTGGCATTCCTTGGGACATTTCCATGAGCCAAATAAACACATGGCAGACAAGCAGGTCCAGTAAGTAGCAGCATCAGCACAAAGAAAGGGACAGAACACAGAGCCACAAAAAAATAAAGCCACCTTTCAGTGGCCACAAATCATTAGATTGGCTTACCTGTATGTTAAACCTACATAGCAGAACAGTAAGCCTATGGGGAGACATTTGTGGAAAAAATCCTTGGTTTTCCTACCTTTCTGGTCCATTGAAGTAAGCAAAAGGAGAAAAGCCCAGCAGCCACTAAATTTTCACTAGAGGGAATAAATTACACAAGCAAAATTATTTTTTTAAAAATTATATGGCTAAAATATTGTGTAGTCTTCTTGGTTTACTCTTTCTTTCTATTGCCCCTCAAAAATAAAAAAATATTGGTATAAATAAATGAATAAAAAGCCTTGATTTAACTCCACTTTCCTAATTATGCATTCAGTCTCTCTGACTCACTCCACAGACATCCAGCTATCAGTGTCCAAACTTCTCAGTTTCCACTCTGGATTAACCAAAAGTTCAACAGTATCCCAAAAAGAGTATTTAAATGTCATCCTTTCTTGCCTGACACAATCAATCATGCTTCACTTAAATACTTTTTACCTATTTAAGACTTCCTAGTGTTTGACAGACTCTCAGAGAACTGTATTCTTGGTCTTCTGTTACCCTCCTACATTATCTCTGAATTAGCACTTGGGAAAGGAGCAGATCCATAAATCATCTGTAGAGAGATATTAATTTATTTGTATTTCAGATGAGATACTTCCCCCTGTCCAAACTCAAAACACAGTCTTCTCTCTTCTGTGAATGACTAGCAGGAAATTAGAGCTCAGCAGAGCTAGAACTCTTCCCTGAAAGCCCTCTTATTATCTTCTTTGTGAGTATCCTTGGATAGCATCACCAGTTTATCTGCTACTCAAACTTGTTTGTCAGCTATCAGGTCTGACTGAAATGTCTTTGTAGATCCTAGCACCCAGGGTATATACTTCCATGTGGCAGCTCCAAAACAGCCCTCCAAAACATCCTTGCAGCTAAGACCCTTGTTCTCTTGCTGATATACAGACTGCCCTAATACCTCTTCCTTCAGTATTAACCAACACAGCTCCTAACACAACAGCCATTGACCAATGGAAACGCCACAGTCTGACAACAGAGCAAAGCTGACTGTAGCCCTCCTATTAATGATCAAATTAATGACCACAGCCATCAAATGGAAACAATTAATGCAATTTAACTGATTCTCCCAATTCAAATTTGTTCAGAAAAATGTTGAAGGGATAACTTTGTTATAGACAGTAAACCCCAATCAGTTATTGTCAGTCCTTCCAGAGGCAGAACAAGAAATCTGTAGCATGGACAGAAGCTAATATGAGAGTAATGTGACACCATGGCCACATCTCATCCAGATCAATTTAGTACTGCTGCGAGACTGAGCTCTGCACAACCTTGGAATTAAGAACTCTGAAACTGCAACCCAAGATTGTTTACATAGATCATTACTCTAACTACATCACTTCTCTATTTTAAGGATTCTCCTAGTTCCCTCTTCTGTACTGCATCAAACATTATTTACTTACCTTCATTCCCAAGGACATCTACAGCAAGTCACCACCGTGTTCATTATCTCCCATTTCCTTTCCACTTGACTCCTCCACTCTGTTGCCTACTTGTTGAAATTCCAGGCAAAACATTTGTTGTGCTTGATTTCATGCTGCTTTTGAGACATGGAGGAGACTGTGAACATGCTACAGAATTAGGCAGCTCAAGCAGTGTGCGCAGGCAGATTCTGGCTTCCTGTGCCCTTTGAGTCTGGCCAGGTTCAATCCAATTTGGTTGTGACAACCAGTCTCAGTACAGCACCCCCCATGCTGACATGTGCCCAGAACAGCAACTTGATGAAGTTTGATCTGTTTGACTAACTACTGCCAGTAGATTGATTCCATTGCAAGCTGCACAATGTTCCCATTAAAGGAGACAAAGATGCTTCACTGATGCCACTTCAGTATGACTCAGGACAAGAGTGCATGTGCTTTGGAGAGATAACAGCACTCTGGCTTTATTAACATAGACACTGGTCATTTTCCAAGGAAGATATTACCTGTATTGGCTATGGTAACTTCCTTAGGTGCTATACTCAAAATTAATTGAAAGAAAGGATTCAAGAGAGTGAAAAGAATGCTTACCAGTACTGGTTTTTAACCTATATGGTCATGTCATTGATCAGAACAGATTGACAGTCTGCTATTATTTTTCTTTTAAATTCTGACTGCTTAGAAATGTGATTTAAAAAACACCACAAAAACAAGCAGAAAAACCCCAACAAAACAAAAACAAACTTAGTTAAATATTTCTTAAAAATCCTGGAACTGGGGGCTTAGGAAATAATTTTATTTCTATGCAAAACCATTTCAGTGCACAGCTTTCCTAGAGACTGGATCCAGAATGTGGAGAAGAGATTTTATTATATTGCATATTTATTTCAGTACAGAAACAAAAGGTAATCAAAGATATTCAATCTGAACAATACTTTAGGAAAGGGGAAAAAGTGAAATCTGGCTGAGTGGGCAACAGTTTCTGATATAATTGCAATGGTGCAGAATGTCATGGCATGCAAACAACAAAGATATAAAACATGATTTTATAGCAATGTCTGAAGCTTACCCGTGTCTGAAGCTAAGACAATAAACACAAACCATGATGGACAGGGTCTTTGCCTCTTTATTTGGGGGGTGGCTAGACATGTTACATTGCAGTAGTTGGCCATCAACAACTGTAACTAGAAAACATCCTTATGTACAGTTCAGATTAGAAGAGATTAACTGCTTTGTTTTCACTTCAGTTGTTTCACTGTTAATGTTAACACTGTAAATGTAACTTCTTACATTATTTTTTTATTCCAAATTAGAAGAGAAAGTTTTTTATTTACTTTTGTTATATGTTAAAATTAAGGCTATAGGGTTGTCAAATTAAAAGCTTGGTCTATGCAGGATTTGCTGCTCTTCCTATAATCTTAATCAAGAAGAAACCCAAAGCACTTAACTGACTTTTTATAATGAAATAATTTATATTTCTATGGAAAACTGTCACTGGAATATGGCAGCAGTCTAAGAGCACTCAGTCACCTTGCCACATCACAGTTTATGTCAGGGAGGGTTTTCCCCCCTGCTTATTTTAAAGTTTCAGGACTCCTAATTCCCAGCAGATGCAGTGCTACACAAAGATGGCCAGGATGGTCAGGCTAATTCCTCTCACCTTCTGAAAACTGTATCTTCCCTAGGTACTGGTGCCATGGGGAAATACAGACCTGAAAGTTTCAAGCTGCTCATTTTGTGCACAGACAGCATGCAGTCAGCTGCAAGGTGGGACTGGAGGTCTGTGCAGCACCTCAGGGACATCACCCTTTGAATAACACTCCTGTTGTCTAATGTGGTATCAGATGTTACCTGAGAAGTACAGGGTCCTGAGAAAGAGATATTCCAGTAAGGTAAAGGTTGGGGAATTGTTAAACAGTGAAGGATAACACAGGTCACTTCCACCTGGTTAGCCAGCTACGTTTTGGGGTTTAGTTGATACTGCAGGGTAAAAGAAGAAAATTCATTTGTACTTCAAGCAGTCTTCCAAGGGCTGCAGAAGGGTCTACTGACTCACTTGTGATGGGGCAGCCCTCCTGTTTTCAGTGTTACTCGGGAAGGAGCAGGAGCGAGGAAGCTATGAAACCCATAATAACTATAATAACAAAAATAACAAAATAAAAACCCCAAACTAAATTCTAAAGCCATAATGCTTTGAATTCCCGTAGAAATCACTCAGCATTTACAGAAGACAAGCCCCACTGCAAACCGCCCCCGCACTTGAGCTGTTTTCCCCCTCATCTTCCCTCCGGTGCGTCGCCCGTTGCCTCAAGGCGGGCGGGCCGCGGCTCCGGAGCGCTGCCTTGCCACTCACCGCTCCGCGGGAGCACCTGCCCGCCCGCCGCCGCCTCCCGCCGGCCGCGGGGCTGCAGGCGGCACAGGTCACTCAGCCGGGCCGGCTGAGCGGCGGCGGGACGCGTCCTCCCGCGGCTCCTCCGAGGCACGGGCGTACCCGCTCCCCGGCAGGTCCTCCGAGTGGCGACCGTATCCTTCGCCCAAAAGGTCCCCGGAGCGACGAGTGTGTCCGGCCCCTGCAAGTTCCCGCAGCGGCGAATGTGTCCTTGCCCCAGGAGGTCCTTGGAGTGGCGAACGCGTCCGTCGGTGCCCGGAGTGGCGAACGTTACCGTCCCCCGCAGGGGCGAGGGTGCCTGTCCCCCGCGCCGCTCCAGCAGCGAGTTAACCGGCGGCGGCGCCACGCTAGAGCCGGGCCGGGCGGCGCGGGCTGCAGCTGAGGATCAGCTGCTGAGGGAAGCGGGGAGGAGCCAGCGGGATCAGGAAGCGGCGGAGTGTCTAACACCTCTCTGCCATGGCTGGCTAAAGAAAAATCATCATAACCATAACAAGGGGGGAAGCGGGGGAGGGGAGGCGGCGGCGGGG